>NW_005871393.1:882403-959351 GCF_000147115.1 Myotis lucifugus | reverse complement strand
GGTCCTTTAAATTCAATTTCCAGGGCTCAGAGGGCAGGCTGCCGCAGTGGCGGGCACGGGCTTTATGCTGGGGGCCAGTGGGATCACACAATGAGGAAAGTACTTCAATTTCAAGATAGAGATCAGGAAGGGTCAGACCAAGGACATCAGACATCAAGGCAAGGGAAGGAGGCAGGCAGTCCAGGGGCGGCTAGAGGAAGGCAAGGACCTTGTTTAGGGAGGTCCCCAAACCATCCTTACAGTGGTGCAAGGGAGACTAGAGGCCCAGTACCGAGGCCAGTCAGTGGCCTTGAACCTCAGCTTCCCATTTGGGGCAGATGAAGTGGTTGGATTATTTACCGCTAAGGGCCCCATCAGACTTGTCCGTGTACGGCATTTTCAGCTCCTGAAGTTCATCCTGGGTCCGGTCATGCAGTGGGAAGAACATGGCTTTGGAGCTGCATCCATGACCACTGATGAGCTGGGTCACCTGAGCAGGTCTCCAACGTTCCTGACTCACTCACTCTCTCCACCTCTGACATTAAACTATCATCTAGATTAGGGTAATTTAGCTGAAGTGTCTAGCTCTGTATTGGCCCAAGGTAAGTACCCAACCATTAATATTATTATTTTGGTATTATAATGAACAATTAAACACTTAAAGCATGCGATTCTCAAAATATTACAAAAGTAAAAAGTAGAAATTCCATTGTGGATACTTTCTAACTCCTCTAACTATTAAGAAGACAAAGGCATGAGAACAAAACAAAACAAACAACCCTGCCTGTCCACATGGGGTTCTGAGCGCTCAAAGAATTCATGCTGCAAAAATCACTTTTCCCCCAACTTCCGTAGAAGGTAGCTGCAAGCGTGGTTGCATCTTCAGAAAACTCACAGCAAGTAGAAAGGGCCAAGGGCCAGCCAGGGCCTAGATGCCACCCAGAGTGCCAAAATCAGGCACACCACGCCATGTTGGTGCAAAAGGGCTAACTTTGTAGTTGCTTTTAGTTGCTGTCGGAATGTGTCTTGTGTGTGTGTTTCTTTTGCCTTCAGTTAACATACTACCAACAGAACCGAATACCTATGTATACTGCCTGGAGGTCGTTTTTCCTCCCAAGAAACTCGCAGCAGGTCCCCAAGGGCGAGGGGACTTGGCGTGTTCAGGATGATCAGAGAAATCAGAGAGGCCGCACGCCTTCGCCGGGCCTGGCCTGCGGAGGGGTCTCAGCTCGGCAACCCGATAGTGGAGCTGGAGTCCCCGTCTATCAATGTACTAAATTGATGGCAATGAAAAGAATCCTCCCCGGACACAAAAGTACACTTGTTTTCAGATGAATGTATCCTGAATGTAAGCTTTTCAGCCCCTTCTCTGAAGGAGTGAACGCGTGCTTGCTGTGGGCGCAGGCGGAGCTGGGGCAGTATTATTTTTTAAAGTATTCGCTTGCAGAGGTGACCTGACCGCTTGCTCATTAATACACTGAAGGACTGTTCTGTCTAACATCTCATGATACAAATTCCCAAGGACCCTAAAGAGTTTGTTTAAACTGGTGGCTACGTTGGACGGACATGACATGCCTCCCCCTCGCGCCCCCTCCGCCAAGTCTGAAGTCAAGGTTACAGGGCCCCGTTTCCTCCTTCCACCCGCGACAGAGCATCTCAGTTACCTGCTGTTAAGCATCTTGGCGTTATCTGTGTGTAACCAATGCCTGTTTCTCTTTCAAAGATGACTAACAGGAATTCAGGGTATTGTGTTGAATTTTAATGGCTTATTTTTGTTTCTCGTGTGTTGGTTTCCGAAAAGTCTCAACGTGGTTTCCTCTCTCCCGCTCCTGTAAAAATATGATTAGGAATCCTCATCTCTGATGTATAAGATTTGGGGGAGGAGGGCGATCATATGGACACCAATACTTGGATATGGAATTTACCAGAAGTCATAAAGTGAGCAAGCCAGGGAGTGTAGACGCGTGGGATGTGTGCAGTTGTGAGAGCCTCTCTCTCGGCAAATGGTGAACATGGCTAGATGGACATCCCACAGGTAACAAGATGAAAATTACACTCTTTTTATGAAAGCCATCTCTAAGCGTTTGATCATTGGTGGAGTACACATGTGATTTATGGAAACATATAAGCCTATGTTTTCTTTTCTTTCATTTCTTCTTCCTCCCTTCCTTCCTTCCTTTCTTTCTTTCTTTATTTCTTTCTTTTTTTCCCTTCCTTCCTTCCTTCTTTTCTCCCTTTTTTCCTTCCCTTTTTTTAAAAAAAGAAACTAAATTCAGAATTTCTGCTTTAGAATTCAATAATTTTCCTAGATTCCATGACATGGGAAAAGATTCTGTATCCAATGACCTTAGCTTAGGCCGAACTTGGTGTGAGTCATGCTGATGCTCCCACGGACAGCCATCACCTTTGCCAAGGCCACCAAGAGGGACTGGGCTCTTTACAGCATACGCATGGCACACCTTTCCCCTGAACAGAATTTGGTCTCATTCCAAGGACAAGCTCCTTCCAGTCTTAGAGAAGCCATACTGCCCTGGTTTTGAAAGCAGGGCCATAGAATTAGCCCTTCCTCATGCAATAGTTGGAGATTTTGACAGAGTTGGCATATACTATATAATAATGGTCTTAAATGGGGAGTGGTCAACCTTTCTGCATTCATTGCATGGAATTGGGTTTTTTTGTGTGTTTTTTCTTTTGTTTGTTTTTTGTTTGTTTTGCTAGGTAAGTTACTAGTATAACGTCATTTTGACACATGCATAATTTTTCTTGTTGCTCAAAATCTTGCTTGGATAACTAACATTTTGGACAAAGACAATGTCCTGTTTGCAGCCCAACAATACTTTGCATTTATTAGGCACTCTCTGCTGCAATGAGCTAAGGGACTACAGTGTCACCTTTGAACCCAAATGCTAGAATTACAGATATCAGCATGTGGAAGGACCCTAAGCTAGTCCACTGCTTGACGCTCCCATTGGATCAAACCCCTGGGCACTTCGTGACCTGGGATCCTGCAAAGTTGTCTTAGACTTGCTATCAGAGGATGATTCATAAGAGAAAAAAAATAGATAAATGGACTTAACCAAACTTAAGAATTTTCCTCTGCAAAACACCCTCTTAAGAAGATAAAATGATAAGCCTCAGACAGGAGTAAAATATTTGCAAAGAACTTGTATCCAGAACATGTGAAGAACTCTCTATTCAACAATAAGAAAACAAACAACCCAATTAGAAAACAGGTAGGACTTGAACAGACACTCCACCTCAGAGAATATACAGATGACAAATGGGTGCCCATTAGCCACTAAAATCCTGCAAATTAAAAGTATACGAAGAATCCATTATACACCTATTAGAATCGCTAAAATAAAAACCACCCACAATACCAAGGGCTGGTGAGCATGTGGAGAATTAGAGCTCTCATACATGCAGGTGGGAGGGTAAGTGGTACAGCCCCACCAGGAACAGTTCGGCATTTTCTCATAGACACAGACTTCCTATACAACCTTCCAATCGCACTCCCGGGTTTTTATTCAAGAGAAATGAAAATATATGTTCACACACACAAAAACAGTCCATGAATGTTTGTCATCGCAAACTGGAAAACAACCCAAAAGTCTTTGAACAGGTGAACAGACAAGCAAATTGTGGTGCATCCATATCAAGGAATACTGCTCAGTAATAAAAAGGATCAAATGATAGAAAATACACAACTTGTATGGATTGCACCGAGTATAAAAAGCAATTGTCGTATAGTTACGTGCTGTAGGGATTTATATAACATCCCCAATGTTGTAAACTATAGAATGGACAACAAGTCAGTGATTGTGAGAGTTTAGAGCTGGGAAAAGGGCGAAGGAACATTCTGATGTGGCTACAGTGACCAGTATCTAAAATTTCATGAAACTTCACATACATAATGTTCACGTAAAGACCGCTGACATCTGAGTAAGATTTTTTTCCCCACATCCCTGACATTGTACGAATGTCAATTCCTGGTTTCGACAGTATACTCTGGTTATGTTCGATATTATAGTTGATGTTATCATCAGGAAAGCTGGGTGAAGACTATGCAAGAATTCTCAGTCTTAACTTTCCAAATTCTACTGGGTCTCACTTATTTCCAAATAAAAACTTATATTAGAAACAGCACATGAGTACATTTAAAATCACAATCCCGCTAAGTGTGGCAAAAGACAGATACAGGATGTTATGAAAGCCCTCGATAGAGGGATTGACCTGGTTGTGAAGGTCAAGAAAGACTTGAAAATGAGCCGAGATCTAAAGGAAGGGTAGAGGTTAATGAGGTGAAAAGGGCTGGGAGGTGGAATCCAACTCCCTTGACTTAGGAAAAGTTCAATAAGGTAGGAAAATAGCTCTTTCCCTGAACCTCCAAAGCTGAAACACATGAAAACACAGAAAAAGCAGTGATTGCCTCATCTAAGGGGAGTTAGGGGAAAAGTGCAGGAGGAGACGAGACAGGTAGCTAAGAGAGGGGGTTGGGTGGACCCCAACAGGTAGTCATGTACCCCTGGAGGCAGACCCAGAACCACTGCAGGGCTATGAGGTTCGCACTAACCCCTTGGTCCCCACCGCGGCTGGTGAAGTGACGTCCTACCGACAGGTACCCGTGGCAGGTCGAGGGGAACTGGGTGAGCTGCTTCTAATTTTGAAGCAAGAAGAGTAAACGACAGACCCCTTCCCATTTGAATTTGCCTCCCTTTCCCACACCCTCTCCTGGGCCGCCCACCCGGGGAGCTAAAGGAGACCCAGGCTCCAGCTCTCCCATCCATCAGGTGACCTTGACCTCTTGGGACGACAGCCTTCTCATCCAGAAAGGGACCTCAGACCACATGACCTCTCAGCTGACTCCGCCCTTGGCATTCGGTGATTCTGGTCTCTGACTTTTTTTTTTTAAATATATTTTATTGATTTTTTACAGAGAGGAAGGGAGAGGGATAGAGAATTAGAAACATCGATCAGCTGCCTCCTGCACACCCCCCACTGGGGATGTGCCCGCAACCAAGGTACATGCCCTTGACCGGAATCGAACCTGGGACCCTTCAGTCTGCAGGCCGACGCTCTACCAGGGGTCCTCAAACTACGGCCCGCGGGCCACATGAAAATACAAATACTGTATTTGTTCCCGTTTTGTTTTTTTACTTCAAAGTAAGATATGTGCAGTGTGCATAGGAATTTGTTCATAGTTTTTTTTAAACTATAGTCTGGCCCTCCAACGGTCTAAGGGACAGTGAACTGGCCCCCTGTTTAAAAAGTTTGAGGACCCCTGAGTCTATCCACTGAGCCAAACTGGTTAGGGCTGGTCTCTGACTTTTTAACATCTGGGTTCAAATTATATTGTTATTTTTGCTAATAGCTCACCTTTATGAAAACCGGGGGACACTGTCATGTGTCTATGGCAGAAGATGCTTCCTTTTAAAGTCTCCTCCTGCTGGCGGGAGCTCAGTGGTGACCTGGAAGCTCGGGTATAAGACCGTGTCTGTGGATCCCTGGAAATGATCTGCTCAGGGAAACACAAAGACCCGTTTCACTCACTCAGCTCCAATGAAAACGAGAAACTGGATGTGCTGTCACATAGCCTTCCAACTAAGGGAGAAGTCAAGTGTTCTCGTAATAGTTATTTGACCGAGCTAATGTTTACACGTTTAATAAAACTTCACCCTTTTCCTTAAAATGCTATTTTTCCCCCAGCCTCCTGTTCAGGAAGATGTAAATTCCATTCATTAGTGATGTCATGTTCAACTTCTGAACCCTTCATATTAAAGTGCGCCCCCCTGCCCGGCAGCAATACTTCTGCTAACAAAACGAGAGAGGGAGACAGTGGAAGGCTGGCATTTTTCTATTGATTTTCCTCCAAAGCAAATTATGGCTTCCTTCCCCCCCCCCCCCCCCCGGCTGAAAAAAGATCCCAAAAATTTTGAATGACCACATGAAAGGTGGACTTAGAACATTCAGGGCTCACAATGGCCCGATCCAGGGATGCCCAATGGTTATGTATGGTTTCATTTATCTCTCAACCAACCAAAACATAGGTGTTTATCTTTAAGCCCGTGGAGCAGAAGCATCTAATTGATCCCACTTGGGAGACAGACGGTGAATAATGGGCCATTATATTTTGACGAGACACACAATTGCCTTGAACTTGTCAGGAGTTCAGGTGTGGGGATCCAGCTACCTGGGGCAGCGGCTGGAATGTGATGGGTTGGGAGCTCCCGCTCACGCATCTGCCCGCGGCAGCCTGGTAGGGCCCGGCTCCATTTCAGGGGAATAACTCACCTATTCATGAACAATGAGGTTCAAATTGTACTTTCCTTTAACACAACATTAACTCTCAAAGAGCTGGAAATTCAGCACTCGGTTCCGTGAGCTTAGATTGCACATCAGTCACTGAGAACATTATATGAGCCGTAATCCCATTAAATATATCATCTTGCAAATATCTAAATCCAGTTAATTAACTTGTATTGCAAAAGAGCTCGGAGATAAAGTTTTCAGAGAGCAACCCTACATTTTAGGATCCTAATTATACTTAAAGCAAATTCCAGGCTCTCCTTTTTATACAAAACAGGGGGAAAACTGCCTTCTAAGGGGGAAAAAAATGGATTGATAGAGGGCTACCTTTATGAGATTTAAACAGAAAAGATATTCAAACATCTCAAAAATTAACTGCTTTCTTACATAAACTTTTCCCTTGCATTGTAGGGAGCTTTTTTAATAAAAGGATTAAACCAAGTCTGTCATTTTAATTAAAATTCATAGCAATACAATGTCATCTTTACACTGATTGTAGAAACTAACCAGCTCATGGATTTAGCTATCCTTCGGAGTTCATAATAATTTGACTTTAGCATGATACCAGAGCCCACAATATGTATAAAATTTTAAAATAATCACAGCAAGGACTTAAATAAATAAATAAATAATGTAAGCTAATGAAAATTCCACTACTGAGTTAGAAACATGACAGCTGCTCAATATTTTTCCAGTGGTCAATAATTATCTGGAATGTGTATGGAGTTATACCACCATTGGGGATGCAGATATAACTATATATTTGCATATATCTGTTTTGCATAAAACTTGCATACTGTGTGCCTGTGTTTTCTGATGACATCCACTCCCCTGGTGCTTCCTTTGTATGAGGCCCATACCACTCACCACAGCGAATTTTCAGCGGTTTTTGTCAGTAAAATAAATCTTCCCAATATGTGCTTTTCATTATGTTTCATGAAAAACCCACACCCTCTAAGTGTGAAATTCAACACTGATTTATTTGGAAATAGTTTAAATGGCAGTTTCTCTCGACTATTGTTCAATGCACACATCTATATGTTTGCTATTCTTCTTAGCAATGAAGTATAAGAATACTTTCCATATAAAGAAATAGTTCAAATTCTCATCCTCTGTGTAAATCCATTTATATGTATGAAATATAACGTTTTGTTACATCTCAGCACCAATGGGAGGCTGGGGACAGACACAGTTTTCACAAGATGTCAACAGGATTGGATCTATTCCTGCTAAAATCCAGGGCCCCATTTGGGGCACTGGTGCATTATTCTGAAGAATAAGGTCCTGGAAATATGCAGAGATTCTTCCTAACAGTATCATTCTTGCTGTCCAAATGGCACCAACAGAAAACACGTTATCTTATTGTATCTTTCAGGTTCTCAGACCAACGCTTTGAGGAGCTTGTTGAATTCAAAGCTGACTTAGAAAATAAAGAATTAAGTTCACCGACAAGCCTTCTTTAGGCACTTCGTGATTGGAAGCTACAGAAAGTGGCTTCTATCTCACCTCAGAAATAGGGAATGGATGGGTGAGTTTCTTTATTTTAACACTAGAGGCCCGATGCATGAAATTCGTGCAAGAATAGGCCTTCCTTCCCCCAGCTGCCAGCACCGGCTTCCCTCTGGCACCCAGGACCCGGGCTTTCCTCACAGCCCAGGTTTCGTCCAGGTCTTCCAGAAGGATGTCCGGTCTAATTAGCATATTACGCTTTTATTATTATAGACTAGAGGCCCAATGCATGAAATTCATGCAAGGGGCTCAGCCCTGGCAGCTGCGGTGGCTTGCCTCGGCCCTCGCAGCCCCTGCTTCATCTAGAAGGATGTCTGGAAGGTCATTTGGCTGTCCGGTCTAATTAGCATATTACCCTTTTATTATTATAGATTATAGATAGATGGGAAGGCACTTCTGTCAGATTGGTAATTCCAGGAAAGTATAGACTCACTTTAAGAAAAGTCTTAGAAACTACCCTTCCACAACCACCTTCTCAGTGTTTGCTACATGTTTCTTAAGTACTGTTTAGCAATATATGGGAATTGTCATTTATTCCTTTGAAGGGTTCCATGAGGCAAGTGCTATTACCCCCATTTTACAGATGAGGAAATTGAGGCTTAGAAATCTGTAATCTCCTCGTGGCCAAAAATCTAGCAAATGATGAGGCTGGGGATAGGTACTGAACCTTGGGCTGGGGGGGCTGGGGATAGGTACTGAACCTTGGGCTGGGGGGGCTGGGGATAGGTACTGAGCAGGTCTCTCTGAAAAGCACCCTATGCCCTCAAATGCTGTAGGGCCGTTTGGCTTTGGTAAACACACACCGGAATTAGGAAGACCAAAGCACCTTCGTTTGGTCGTCCGTTACCCACTGGTGTGGAGGTAGTTAGAATGATACATTCCTCAATAAACCACGTGCCTGTTGGTTGAACTTGAGCAGAACATGGAACAGAAAAGCATGCAAGTGCCACCTAGGCTATGGGTAATGGTGGCCACACCAAGACTCCCTCCCTGATACCTTTTCCCATGGCAACTTAGGTATTGCTGGCTTTAACAGCCTTTACCTGCAGCGTGCGGAGAATGGTGCAAGGCACGTTATGAATTCTGGAGTTCAATGTTGAGGGCTCCAGTTGTGCTGCACCTGGAGAAAGAGTTAAATGCCTCCCAGGCAGCCACTGTCTCCTGGATCATGTTGTCTAAAGGCAAGGCTCCCCGCACCACGGCCAACCGAAGAGGTATCCTAATGACAGTATAATTAGAAGTATCATTGTGGTAATGATTCTTTTCATCTGGAGCCCCGGCTGCACAGAGAGGGCCCCTCATTCAGCTCCTTCCACCTGCTCGTCCTTTCGCCTCTCCCGGTCTTTCCCCCCGGTCAGCAGCGTGGGGTTAATACCAGGTGTTTGACAAGTCCTCGGACTTGGGGCTCATCAAACTAATTAAAGAGAAACACATCCAAATTCTAGTGAATTATTTGACTCTAAAAAAATGCCTCCCATTCATCTGGCTTGGGGGGGTTGATTAATGAAGATGACAAAGGCGCCCTTGTCCCTGCAATCCACAGCCACTTGGTTCGGCTTCAGTGGGCCCAGGCAGAGGCATCCAGGCCTAAATCTGGTCTTTCTTACCTACTTAAAAATCCAAAGGGTTGAGAAGTTTCTGATGTTATCAGACCCGCCGAGGCAGGAAAGGAAAGACAAAAACATCTTGATCCACTAAGTTGATGCGGCCAGAATTTATTTGTTTAACTTAAATAGCCCTTAGAAGACCTTCCCAGTGTTTGTTTGTCACACGTAGAATAATCTGAGACATTGGGAAAGCATTAGATGAATCAGTGCGTTTTAATATCCCTAAAACCAATAAACCCTAGAGCAGTGGCTCTCAGCCTTCTGGCCCTTTAAATACAGTTCCTCATGTTGTGACCCAACCATAAAATTATTTTCCTTGCTACTTCATAACTGTAATGTTGCTGCTGTGATGAATCGTCATGTAAATATCTGTTATGCAGGATGGTCTTAGGCGACCCCTGTGAAAGGGTCGTTCGACGGCCAAAGGGGTCGCGACCCACAGGTTGAGAACCGCTGCCCTAAAGGCTGCCCTTCAGAGAGACCTGCTCAGTATCTATCCCCAGCCCCCCCAGCCCCGGGCTCTCCAGGCGTCCCCGTCCCCCTGAGCAAAGCCTCGCTGGTGGAATATAGGATGGACAAGGACCTAGGAGGGTCTTATGTGAGAAGACAAAGCAGAGGGTTTTTTTTATTCTTAAAGTGAGCGATTTGTTTTAATCAAAGGATTTTTCTTTCTTATGGATAATTAGGCGTCCAAAGTACACCTGGGAGAGAGTTGTTTGCTGCATTAGGGAGACGCGTCTGCATAATTAACTAAGGGAAGCATCTGAAGAGAAATTTGAGCATTTAGATTACATTTAGATTAAAATGCATATGTTCCCGCCAGGTTAAAAATAAAATCCAACAGACAGCTCTACCAATAAATGTACTATATTAAACAAAGCATGGATATTTAAGATGTAGCTTTTAATAACGTTAACCAAATTCATCATGAGATTATGGCTTTAAAACCCATAAGCCATAAATTCCCTCTCCAAGCCTCCAAACCCTAAAATGCCAAATTATCCAATCCAATATCTACCCACCTGGTGCGGAGACATTAAATGACATTTTAGGATTATCTTTAAAATAACTACGTAGGCATTTTTACATCATTTTTAATTCCATCATTTATCTGAACCTGAAATACAGAAGAGACATTACCTTTCAGCAAGTTCCTCTTAGAATTTTGGAATTTATTTGGGGAAACTTCAATGTCCTGCTGATTAAAACTCTGTAATGAAAACCATCTCTTCCCTTCTGCTTTCAGGCCGAATGCAAATCCAGGCTTGTCAATATCATCTCCCCAGCTTTGACTAACGATGAGAATTATTGTATATCCGAGAAATGAATTCACATCTGAAACGTTCAATTGGCTCTTCAATGCAAAGTTTTGTATTTAGTCAGTAGATCCATATTCAGGTAATTCTCTTATTGATCCGAAAAGAAGAGAAACTCAACAAGTAGAGTCAATAAAGTCACTTGGGAGAATGTGTTCCCCTGTGGGTTTTAAGAAATGCTAACTCTGCAGCATGTTCACTGGTATTGTGCAAAATAAAAGTAAAATTGTTTTTGCTTTAACGCATTCATATAAGCATTTAAAAATACACAGAAAAGTGAAAGAGTAAAGAGCTTTAAGAAACATCATCCAGGTAAGCAAAGCAAAGCCGCTTCCTTCGCTACAGGACTTCTCAGGGCCTTTACTGTCCCAGCATGCACAGCGAGTTTCCAAGAGGAACAGAAAATGAATCACATTCCAATTTTACCTCCAGCCCCTGGCACATCTGGTGTCCCTCTAAAATACTTGAGATGTGTTGGTTTATGGCAAGTTTAGAGGTTCTATGGTTTCCATTGAAAAACTCTACACCCCCAAAAGCAAACCTGGTGTCAAACAGGTTTCTAGAAAGAAAGATGCTTTGGAAAAATCGCGGTTTGAAAAAATTCATCAACATTTGAGAGGTTCCCAGTGCGAAGTTGACAAAAGAGTTTGGAAGCAGATTCTCTTGCAGTTGATTTAAATAAGCTACCTTGTTCTCCTCTGCGAAACTCCTTTCTCGAATGGACTCAGGTTGTTCCAAAACCCAGGCAAGGATTTGAAACTGGCAAGAAAATAACCCAAATGAATAAAGGTCTTGTTTCTTTTTTCAATCCTACCATTACCCTATAAAGTCCCTAAAAAACAGGGAAATGTGGCTATTCAGATTTTTTTTTTCAATTTAATGTGAACACTGAAGGTACGATTGTTGAGGGAAAGTCAGCTGGAGGCTTTCGCAAAAATTACTCTGAAATTCCCCTTTGATTCTCGCTCCACAGTATAGAATCCAATCAGTGCCAAATGTCAAGTCCTGGGCTGCACTTCCCTGCTTCCTTTTAATGTGAAGAATTGGATTTTGGGACTCATGGGTTTTCTCATGCTAATGCTGAAATCGAATTCATTTGTGAGCATGTTGTAAGACACAATGAGAAAACTATTACCTGAAGGCAGTTGTAACAGTTAAAAAAAACCAACATTTTTTAATCCTTATGTTGTTTCACTTTTTGCTATAGGACTAACAAGCACAAACTCCACCCCCTTAAACAGCCTTGAAAATAAATCATTAATGTCTTTAAAAAACACACACCAAATTTTATCTTTCACTCTAACTTCCATACCCAAGTAGTTCTTTTTTTTTCTTTCTTTCGAGAGTCTTCTTTTACCACCTAGGGAACAAAATCCAACTATGGATTCAAAATGACAGATTCTGTGGGTCTTACTTCTCAGCGATGATGTCATTTGTGGGGAATTGTTGGGTAAACCATACACTCTTTCCAGAAACCTGCAATTACCTCTCTGAATAAAGAGATCAATGTCATGTTTCTAGAAATAATGGCTAATGATACGTCTCCCAAAAGGAAGTGGCGTTATTAATTACCTCACTGTGAGCACACAGTTTATAGACAGCTCCGAGGGCCGCTCGCCCAATTAAGTCTAATGACTAAAGCTTCGGTTGGTCCATCTGCACGGCCTTCTGGGTTAACAAGCCCACAGCTTCCCCCGACGTGTAAGGCCCCTGTGCAGCCAGGAGAGCGAGGAGCGCTCGGAGTCCCGGGGGACTGGGTGTCACTGTGCGCAGGACTGGGACGCCCACGCCCTTGTGTTTTTCCTCACTCAGCTTTGTATTGATATTGATCGCCCCTCCCCCCAGTTTCCACGCCGAGGCGTACTCATTCATATTCCACATTAAGTATGTATTTAAATGTGTATAAATGTATTTAAATTTTTAATATTGCACTTAGGCACTTATATAGAGATTACGTAAGTGTAAATATATAAAATTTAAAATATTATATTTATATACTCATATGTAACTATTAAAGTACATATAATATATAGTCATTTATATATAATTATGTCATAAATTTATATATAAATTATAAAGGTAATTACATAACTATATATACATACATATCCTTATATAAAAATATGGCACATAAAAATATATTAACCCCCATTGCATATAAAGTGACAAGAACGGCACTGTGTAACCCAGGGCAGCCAAGGTTAGAAGCTGAAATTTACCTCACTCAGGAATAAAAACACCAAAAATGTTAAATAACATACTACAAATGTATATGGACATATATATACAGGGTGCCCCCCCAAATGTATACACGCTTGAACAGCTGATAGCTCAATTTGGAAAATGAAGTTATTTTAATAAACACTACCTTTATAATTATTCAAAGTGTATGCATACATTTTTGGGGACACCCAATATATAGCAACACCCCATACACACACACACACACACACACACACACATATTTATTATTATTAAATGCTGTCATGCTTTCAAGTAGCAATGTAGGCCGGTTACCGAGCCCCTGCAGTAAATAATGTTCCAGAGTGAGCTTGTCTTTTAAGGGCTACGCTGTCTCCCTCCGTGGCAGCATCAACATCATCGATCACAACAATCCCAGTTTGTTTCTCCTAATTGACTACAGGGGCTGCGGGCTGCGCTCTGAGCGAGGACATGCAACCCTTCGGATGGGTTTTCAAGGACCAAAGCGGGAGGACGCCTGGGCCCGGGACTGGACCTCATTCCCCGCTTCCAATGGCTTCAGGCGAGTCCCAGCATCCTGCCCTGACCCGGGCCCCAGCTGGACCCGGCAGCATTTTTGCATTTTGGTTCCCAGCACTGAGGATTTCTCCGCCGCCCCGGGCTACCCAGCCCCCTGATTTATGACTTCCACAGTGAGTCAGCCCCTCCCTACCCCAACCTGGAGGTAATACCACCTCCTCCCTAGGGCTTGGGGGGATTAGGGATCCCTCTGTACACGTCTCTTTGAAATCCTGCAGCGGAAAACAGGGGGCTGGCCTCAGGCCAGGGGCTTCCTGAGCAAGCACAGGATGGCCAGTGCCATGTCCTCACCTGCCGGCTGGTGCTTCACTTTAGGTCATTCCCAAGGTCAGAAACATGGCGGTTCACCCAGGACAGGAGGCCATGCAACGCCCTGGCCACGCCCTGCAGCGAAGACCCCTGGTGATGTCAGTCTATTCTTCAGCTCCGCTACGCAGCTCATTAAGACTAAGCACATGAACCTGCCAGAGTTTTGCTTTTGTTTTAAGCACAGTCACCCATTCCATGTCTTTTGTTTTAAGCACAGTCACCCATTCCATGTCTTCCTTCCTCCCTCCACACATACATACACATTTGCAGAGAACTAACATGTGCCAACCTGTGAGAAGGAATAATGAGGCAAGACTGGAATCCCACCTTCACCCCCGACAGTGACCTTGAACAAATTTCTCAACCTCCATGAGCCTCAGTTTGCCCGCCTGCAAAATGGGGACAACACTCTCCATGTCAAAGAGTAGCTGTAGAGATGAAATGAGATACCAAAATCCTACGTGTCAAATGCCTGATAATTTGCCTACCAGTTAGGTACTCAGTAAATGGGTGCTCCCTTAGTCCTGCTCCCAAAGGTTGTTCAAAACTTGAGCCTGTTTGCCACTAAGGAAGGAGGTGTCACACTCCACAGCTCAGGAAATGCTAGGCCCTCCATGGCTCCTGACTGGGCCAACGGTGACTCTTGCCTTATGGTGGGTAGGCAGCTGGTGTTGAAGAGGAGGAGTTAGTGATATTGTTTGTCTGTGTGTCAAATGACTGTTCACCGCAACTTAGATGTCAGGGAGCCCCTCCGCTGCTTTAATTAATTTACTCCTATGCTTTCGTTTGAATATGGATCGCATGAACATGACCCAAATTTCTCTTCTAGAGAAACACTGGCATGTGCACCCCAGGAGACATGGACGAAATGTTCACAACAGCGTTGTTTGTGGAACAAAATTTAGAAATGCCTGGAACCCCAAGAACAGTACAGTTCATAAATGGTAAGATCGTTCTTCAGTGGAATGCCACGCAGCAACGAAAAGTACTGCCACGTCTCCATCAACCCTAGAAACAATATTGCGTGAGTCAAGCAGGCCATAGGAGAATATGTAGGTATGGCTCTGATTTAGAGGCGGCTGCAGTGGCTCAGCTCACTCACTCCCTCAGCAAATAGTCACTGAGCCGCTACCCCTGCCAGGTGCCAGGCACTGCCCTGGTTGCTGGTATCTGATGGTGAGCAAGACCAACACAGTCCCGGACCTTGGCTAGCTTACAATCCAGCAGGGAAGACCAAGAAGAAAACAGATAAGCAAGCAGTAGATAAAAAATGACACTTTCTACGGCCAACAACTTGGAAAGAAACATAAAAGACATGAACACAGAGAATAACCAAATGGGGAAAAAATACACTTTCAGTTGGGGGATGGAGAAAGCCCCTCTCGGGTGGCTCTTTGAGTTAAAAAGGATGAAAGGGGGCTGGAGAAGTGAAAGGGGGAAGGAAAGTTCTTCCAAGAATTAGAGAAGAAATGCCTCGAGATGGACATATAGCTGGCACGTTGTGTAAACTGAGCAAAGCTCTGTGCGGTGGGAGGGAGGGAGGCAGGAAGGCCTGAGTGGGCAGGTGGACACGGTCCAGGTCTCACAGTCCCCCTTCCCTGTTGTGCAAGATCTCGCCCTGTGTGTGGGCCTAAGGACCAGGTCAGCCTCCTCCTGATGTGCTTGCCAAGTGGCGTGGGCCAAACCAGAGGACCAGTCCTCCGCTCAGACTCCGAGGGGGCCCCCGGCCAGTCCTTTCCAGGCTACACAAGGCTCATGCCAGGGACTCGCTGACTTCCAATCTGATGGAGACACAGCCTCCTGCGGGCACTGTCAGCACACTCTCCGGCCAAGGGCACCTAGATCATTCCCAAATGTCATCTGGGGCGCTGATGTTCAGGGAAGGTGGGTAGACTGGCTAATCCCCATGGTCAGCAGCCCCCAAGCTCCTAACTGCTCACCACAAATTCCCCGTATGGACACTGAGTCATCATCAGGAAGCAGTCAACAGTCTCAGGCCCCGTTCAAACAGCCCGGCTCTTCATGGAACCCAGGGGAGGCCCCGCATCACGGCTGATCCATCTGGCCAGCTGAGGAGTAGATGATTTGGAGAACGCAGAGCTGTGAGCAGAAGGAAATGAAGGGGTCTGTCTGGCTCGCAGGGCAGATGGAGAAAGCAATGCTTTTCCAATCATACCCAGACCCTCCTGCTCTCGGGGCTGGTGGCTGAAGTCCCATAGTCAGACGAAGAGCACCTAAAGCAAAAGATCTTGATGAGAAGCGAAGTAATGCTTAAGGGCAGCTCTGACTTTTCTATTATGTTTTTTTTTTCATTATAGACATTAAAAAAGTCATGCCATGGAATAAAGTGTAGGAAACGTTTTAAACTGTAATTTCACTATCCTACTAATATTGTCTTCTTTTTATAGTTACTTCTAGTCTTTTCTCTTAAACTTTTTTACATAGTTACAACCATATATGCACACACTTGTTTTTAAATTTTATATTATGTCATAAACACTTTTCCATATTCCGCCCAGCCTTTATAGGCAACAAAATAATAACTGCATTATTATATGACCAAATAAATGTACGGTGATTCATCTAAACAATACCTTTCTTTTGGACCTTTGAATGACTGTAGTATTTTACCAGTGTGGAAAACCCTGCAATCGAGATTTTCATGCCTATAACTTTTTTCTCTCAAATTTTGTTGGAAGTTTAATAGTGCTAAATTTTTTAATCGATTTGCTCATGCCTATGTGACTATCTCTCCTTTACAACCGTCTGCTATTTTTCTTGTAGAGACACTTCTAAATGCAAGCAGTTGAGTGTGAAGTGCCTTTTGGTGCCACATCATCTCTCGTAATGACTTGTGATGCTAAAGGTACAGACGTGGTTTTGCACACTTCCGGTCTTGACTGATGGGCTTTTTCTTTGCTGACGAGAATTTGGGGCAGAAGGTCTTTAGCCTCCTTTCCGGCATCAACGTCTCCTTCTTAAATGACACCGTCTCTCCTCATGCAACTTCACAGACTGAAGAAAGCAACCAACCTTCCCTTGGGAAGCGCGGGGAGTGGAAAGGGGCCTGTCCTTAGACAACAGTGGCCTGTCGCCTGGGAAGGAGCCAAGTCCCTCCGGCCAGCGTGGTGGCACCTGTGGGTCCTGCCCTCCCTGGAAACAGCCCACACACACACGTTCTTAACCTGCTGGTGAGAGGCATCCGCCCCTCAGCACGCTTCCGACAGGGATAAGCAACTTTCCCCCTTCAAAATCTGTGTGGAACTAATCCTTAGCACTTGCAAACAAGGGCACCCAAAACACACGTATTCTCTTACTGGGCTTGCTTAGAGAATGTCCCCGAAGATTTCTTTTTTCTTTTGAAGGAAAGTTTTAAAAAGGAGGTAGGGAGGAGGTCAAGGGGCAGAAAGTTTCCCCTTGGACAATTCTGTTAAGATTACCTGTGCTGCCCGGCCGGCATGGCTCAGTGGTTGAGTG
The DNA here is from genome assembly GCF_000147115.1 of Myotis lucifugus. NCBI lineage: Eukaryota > Metazoa > Chordata > Mammalia > Chiroptera > Vespertilionidae > Myotis > Myotis lucifugus. Next base: position 942,067 of record NW_005871393.1, on the reverse strand, counting down.
TTGACCTATGAACCAGGAGGTCATGGTTCGATTCCTGGTTCAGGGCACATGCCAGGGTTGTGGGCTTGATTCCCAGTAGGGGGCATGCAGGAGGCAGCTGATCAAATGATTCTCTCTCATCATTGATGTTTCTATCTCTCTCTCCCTCTCCCTTCCTCTCTGCAATCATCAATAAAATATAATTAATAAGTAAAAAAAGAAAAAGAAAGAAAGAAAAGATTGCCTGCACCTAGTTCTATGCTCTCCTGCACAGATGGAGCAAAAAGTGATAGCTATAGCAACTTTGCTAAATCTAAAGCAACTCATTTCTGAGAATGACTTGTATCGATCTATCCATAGCTATCAACGGAGAATTCGTGTTTTTATAAAACAAAAAGTGCCAAAGAATTTACTTCTTTACTGTCAAATTGAGAGTTGATGGAAGAAACAGCCAGGCAATTAATTATATTTAGGAACCATGCATCTTGGCTTTGAAGTTAAATGTATTTCCCTGTGGCTTTATATTGAGAACAGCTTTTATTAAATTCAATTACTTTTCCCTCTGGTCTGCTCCATAAAGGTGCGCTCCCAGAGAAGGGTGGCTCTTAACGGAATTATTTCCACTGGGAACGATGAGGACCGAGTAGGGTTGGTCACTAAAAGGGGTGAGTCCTTCATAAGCAAAATCACAGGTGACAGGGTGTGTTTACTTTCTCATCAGCCGGCAAAACAAATAGGAGAAAATGGAATGGTCTCCTTGCCTAGATCACCACCTAATGCTTCATCCTTTCCCAGAAGGGGCCAACTCAATGCATCCACCAGTCCTTGGACCATAAGACTCCTCTCAGGATGCTCCCAGAGTTATGGCTTGTTGGCATTGGAAAGAACAAAGACCAAATGGCCCAGAAAGGTCATTGGAGTGAAAGTCACCAATTCTAGACCCCTGCCTCTAGCCATCCCAGACCTGATCAGTTCTGTTCCCGGAACCTTATTCCTTCATCTGACCAGCAGGCACGATGACTAGTGCCCTCTCCATCCCATATGGCTGTTATGAGGATCAAACGAGATGATGAGATAATAAACAAGTGATCATTGCAAAGCATTGGCAGAATCGTTAATAATAATTTACGAACCAGCACATTTCTGTTCCAATGTCATTTAAAATAGACTGTGGCTTTGCTGAAGAACTGTCTTGCCCAAGTGTGCTCATTTGTATGTTGCTCTTCATAAAGAATGACTTTCTCTCCCTGAGCCACACGAGCGAAGCTGTTTTTAAAAACCTAATATAATATTTGGTTAGAAAGTGATTGCGAAAGCTGACTGCATCATCGGCCAATCAGGTGGCAGCTCCCAAAGGGGCATTTTCGAACCAAAAGTATAATGTATTTCTGTAATAAAATGACCGGTTTTACAAGTCCCAGGCATTGCTTTAAAAATGGTTGTATTAGGATCAAAAGCTTCAGTGCCACCTGGGACCAATAACGGGTCTGTTTCCTTCAGAAACGTCACCTACGTTAGCCCCAGTCCTACAGTTCTGGCTTAAGAAATTAAGAAGCATGAAAAGCACAGGCAAGTCCACAGGGCCTGTAGAAGAATTATGTAGGTAAGATTCAATATTACGGGGAGGTAATTTCCCCCGCCCCAGTTTGTTAGTTTGTTACAGAAAGAAGCCCAGGTTCCAGCAACAATCAGCTTCCCTTCCACCAGCAACACACTTTCAGATGCTCAGCAGCACAATCTACACGTGGCCTGCCTCGGTGGCCTGGCTCAATGCCACTGGATTTGTTTGTTCAGAGTCATGCTGTCCTCCCTCCATGTTCATCGTTGATACTGTTGGGGACACGAGCTCCAAGCAATGCTGGTGTCATCGGGCACATCACTACCACTGCTTAGGGAAAACCTCCTTAATGACAGATGGCCATTAAACTGCCACATCAGGACTTCCAGTGGATGGAACATATCTTCTGGAACTTTCTTTGGGTACATTGGACCTGGCTACTCAGTTGGCTTGAATGAAAATCTTAGACACTCAGATGAGCTGACATCCCAACACAGCAATGAAGTCACTGAAAAATTGTGTGGGCCGTTCAGACAAAGGGATCAGGTGGGCACTGGAGACGGTTCTGAGCTTAGTGAAACACAGTATGACCAACACAGAAGGAAAAGCAGCCACATAGATGGCATCTCATCATTATCAAACGATTTTGTTGATTGTCCACCAAGTGCAATGAGTTTATCTAAGAGGCTGGGGAAAGACATAAGAAATCTATGGGGGTGAGCTGCATTAGGCAAAGACTTATCTTTCCTGTTAACTTATGTCTCTATAGGGAAAAGCATAGGGCCCAATATATACTAAGTGTTCAATAAATGCTTTATAAATAAAAGAAAGAATGAACTACTGATACTTAGGATGTTAGGGGTAGGCCTCCTCCTCTGAATGAAATGCGTACAGATGTCTAACCTCTCCCTCCCAACTCCAATCATCCAAAAATATGAACAAAGGCAAACCTGCTTATGGAACTAAGGGTGCCAATTCCTTACCAAACACCTCCAGGCCTCTTTCACGTGGAGGCTACTGAGACTGGACTGAAGGAGAAAGACAAGCCTCGCCTCTAACTGCACTTCTCGTGAGACAGCAGCATGAGCAGAAAGGAATTGATGAGCCTTGCCGTGTCTCCATTGATAGTCCCCAGTTTGAAGGTCAAGGGCTCCTATTGGGGTCAAAATCATGAGAGGCTGGCCCAGCAGGGTTCCTTCAAGGACAACAGCTCCAACAGAAAGGCTGAAAGCTGAGGTTACTCCTGAAGGCTGCTGGGTTGGAAGACATCAGTCCTCCCTCTAATTCAGATTTATGCACAAAAACTTCAGAAGGGTTCATATTAATGAAGAGTCAAGAGGACACGGAATATGTAAAACAAAAACAGAAATTCTGTTTCTTTGTTATGGGGTGAGGCCGCAACATTAGTACAAAGAAACAGAATTTCCAGAGGATGCGGCCCAGAAATCAGGATTTTAAAAAGATTCCCAGGTGATTCTAATGTGCAGCCAAGGTTGAGAAGCACTGATTTAAAATGTAAGTGCTCCATGAAAAAACTTTGATAGGATCATTAGCAAGAAACTCCATAATTTAAGAATTCAAATTAGCAACGCAGAAGAAAAGCTCAGTGACTGCTCAAGGCCATAGGGCTAGAAAGCATCAGAGTCAGGATTCAAATCCAAGCCGTTGGCTCCCGAGTCTATTTTTAATCACTACCTTGTCTTCCCCATCATTCAGAATTCTCATGCCTTATTGCTTTCACTCAAATTTGGGTGGGGGGGGGGCTAACCAGCTCAATAACTTCCCTCGGTCATGTGACTGATGATAAAAGACATAACAAAGGCCAACAATCAGGGGACACTATGTGCTAGGCTCTATTCTAAACCATTAAATATAAAATTGCTCACATCATACAGAAACACTGTGGGGGAAATGAGGCTTGGAGAGTTTGTCATGAGTCCAAGGTCACTCAACTAGCTAGCATGGAAGCCTGGGCTTGAACCCAGGTCTCTCAATGCCAGATTCCATAACCTTGGTCACTAGTCTATGGAAGGTTTATATTTTTGGTCCCTTGGTCAGGCTTAGGTCTCTCTCAGGAAACCTTTCATTATGCTAGGGGTTTATGACACCAGGCCAAGGGTGCTAGGTGCCCAATATCTCCCCAAACTGACGCATCAACTGGCTGGTTTCTTTGAAATCCAGTGTCAGATGGCACCATGAGACAGGAGGACTGACTGGATTCTGATCTATGTAACAGAAGGCCATGATAAACTGGCTTTGCAGAAGAAAGAAAACACCCATGTTATATGCAGCATAAAACTAAGGTGTCATACGACATGCAGGGCACAAGTCAATGGAGTCCAAGCAAGATGCCAAGTGAGGAGTCAGGCATAATATTGCCACCTTAGAGCTGTAGAAATTAAATAACACCCAAATTAAGGAAGTGCCATGTCAAATGGGGGAGGGAGTGCATGGCTATTTGTGAACCATGAAGTTCAGTGCATGTTCAGTGGTGGGGGCCAATGAATGTCTCACTATTGGCATAACTTTAATCCTTGTGATTCTGAACTCTAACCATTTCACCCCACCCACCCCTCACTGTTCCTCTCAGTCACCCATCTCAGGAATGGCCTCACTGTCTACCCAAGTTCTCCATTCAAAAAGTTATTCTTTTTCTTTTCTCTTTTTCCCTTCCTGCAGTTTTATTTGCAAAATCTGGCAACTCTACCAACCACCCAAGTGGTCCCCTGAGTTATTCTCTGCCATGGCTCTTGGTTTGTTTCCTCCACTCACTCAGCACAACGTTGAAGTGTATAGTGGTATGTCTGCCTATTAATGTCTGTGTCCCCCACCTACACTCTACGTTCCTTAAGGGCAGGGCCTATGTTTATTTTATTCATCTATTTATACTCAATAATTAGCACAGTGCCTAGCATATCACAGAGGCTCAATAAGTATTCAACCAATGAATAGACATGTATTATTTTAGCTCAAGCATCCTCCTTTCTTAAAACACTTCTTCAAGGTAACGTGGCAAGTCTCACTTACAGAAAGTACACTTCACAGACCAAAGCAGTCGAGTATGTAACCATAATCCATTTAGCCCAGTAATTAGACCTTAATGTGATGAAATTCAGCTGACGGTGCAGAAGAGACGAGGTGTTGAGTAATGCAAACACCACCTTGCCGCCTTTCCAGATGATGAAACCACGCGCAAAATAAAACAGGAGGGAAGCAAGGATGAAGAGCAGCATAAAGGGGAACCCACAGGAGCAGGAAGTTCAGGTCAGCAGGTCAGGAGGGAAGAAAAGTAAAGACTGAGGCTAGTGAAATAGAAAACAGAATAATCCCCGGCAAGGGGGTGCCAGGAAGAAGCTGAGAGCACTGGGCCGAAGCAAAGACTACAGAGAGAGACACTTTGGACAATCAAAGGGTCATTTAAAAAAGCAAAAGTCAAATAAATAATAAACCTGCACTGGGATCCTGATAAATGTAACTGACACATCCAACGGCAAGGTCAGCGAAGGAGGATGCTAAGAGATGGAGAAAATCATCAAGGCGAAGAGTTTTGTGTTTAGAGTCTGATTTGCTTGCTTATTTTTAAAAGGAAGGTGAGCACAGATGTTCAATGACATCAATTTCCCAGGAGTGGCTGGTGCCTATTTGCATACCCTCAAATAAAAATAAAGAGAACTCGCTAAATTCCTGCCCTATTTAACTGTGGCTTTTAAGACAGAGCAAAAGACATGCTCTCCTGAGCAGTGATGGCATAGAATTTAGGATCCAATAGTCAGTCTTGCTTTTGAAATGGTCTTGTCATTTCCTGATGGATGTGGGGTTGTTGGGTTGAATCTGTGGTCGAGGGAGAATTAGTTTAATTACAAATTCACTTTAAAGAACACATTCATCAAGGGCGTGCTATGGAGGATCTATGACGCAGCGACTTTGTACTGGCTTGTAATGTACTTGTAATGCTATAGGAAGTTCTTCAAGCGAATGTGTATACTGCTTGGGCCAAGCAAAATATAACATTTTTATGTCCTAATTTGGTCCACATGTCACCACCATACAATCTCATCTGTGTGCACACACGTGTGCACACGTGTGTTACATATTTTGGGGAGGGATGGTACTTTAAAATGCAGAGATTTGAGGTCATCATATTCAGTTCATAGGGCACTAGTATTCCATATACTATTGTTTTATGCGTGGCCCTCTGTCTTGTATTTTTTAATTACATCATTTATTCCTCATTCTCTACTTCCAACATCCATCCCATCATATGCAACCACTCTGATCAACTGTTTTTTGTGTGTTGTCTTATGTTTCTGTATATTGTTAAGTTACATAATTGGCACTGTCATATAGATCTTATTCTGTTCCTTGCTTTTTTGGTCAAGACTGTGTTTTGAAGTCAATGTCTCTTGCTGCCGAGCATCTAAGGTATGCCACACAGCTTCCAGTGCTGCCAAGCATCATCCTAAGGCAGTGGTCGGCAAACTGCGGCTCGCGAGCCACATGCGGCTCTTTGGCCCCTTGAATGTGGCTCTTCCACAAAATACTGACTTCTGCGCATGGGCCACAAAGTTTCAATCGCACTGTACATGCACGCCCGCACGTGTATTCCTACAGCCCCAACATTTGGCAAAATCCAACTTTGTTCTTAGTAGAAAGCCTAGTAGAAAAGCAACACTCCATTGCTCTATGAAAGCCAATGAGTAAGTCCAGAATGAATAGTCCTTTTTCTTGGAAACCTCAAAAGACATTTAAACCTCTTTGGTGTTCATCTCAGACCTGAAAGGTAGGTGATTCTCCGCATGTTAGAGTCGACTCATTACACACCGAAAGACCAGACCCAAAGCTTTGAGACTTATGCCTCCTACATTCTGACTTCCGCCTGCTGGCAGGAGGGCGAGGACTGCCTTTCTAGGCACTGTGCCTCCCTTGTGCAGCTCAGCCATCTCCTCACTAGCACATACTTCTTGGGTGGGAATGAGACATACTTTCTAGTGTGAGGTTGTCAATTTCAAAAAGTTGTATAAATAGATATCCAAGCAGTTTTCAAAATGAACCTTCTCAAGTGACTTTAAAAAAAAAAAGTGCCTGGCCGGTGTGGCTCAGTGATTGAGCTTCAACCTACAAACCAGGATGTCAAGGTTCGATTCCCGGTCAGGTTCAAACCCTTGCAGGTTCGATCCTAGTTGGGGGCATGCAGAAGGCAGCCAATCAATGATTCTCTCTCATCATTGATGTTTCTATCTCTCTCTTCCTCTCCCTTCCTCTGTGATATCAATAAAAATACATTTTTTTTAAAAAAGAGAAGAAAAAGTCACAGTCTCGATTTGAGATGAAATACCCTTTGGACACAGAGGTCACTGTAGACTAACAAGAGAATAATGTGATTATCTGCTCCAGGCTTGAATGCTGTGGCCTTATCATTACAGAAGATAGTTTCTTCCTTTCTAGTGTGCTGTGATATAATCCCCTAACACGGAGGTACTTAACCGCCACCCCCCCGACCCCCCGGAAGAAGCAGGAGTGATTATCGTGGGTGGTAACAAATTTGTCAGCATTTAGTGCTCCCACGTCACTCCCGTCAATCCACAGAGAGGCCTGCCTGTGGGCTGGAGGGGCTCAGCTGCTACTGAGGCCCCCGGGCTGTTGGGTGTGTGGTGTGTTTTGTTTTCTGACATCACAAGAATATGATGGGTAATTTAATATTTGCTAAAATATCGAAAATCCCTCTAATTGAATAAAGTTACTGGAAAGCTGCATAGATTTCAATGGTCTCACGAGTCGTTTACTAGAAAAGATTGATTTCTTTAAGAGGATCCAGCTGTAACTTGCCTTGAGCCCTGTGCAAATTCTTTAGGGGAACGGATGGCTTTTCCCCCTGTCAGTCCAGTTGAAAATGATACTCGGTAGTTCTCTCTATCAGTGGGGAAAACTTGTTTAAACACATTCAGAATGCTGCTCCTGTTTTTATTGAATCTAATCCTCCTGCCTCCCTTGTTAGGAAGGTTTTAATATAAACACAACCAAATTTGTTCTCTGTGAGCTGCTCAAACCCAACAGTAATACAAAGAGGACCCAAATAGCTCTGCCTTCATTCGTATTAGAAATGCAACGCTATTTATTCATAGGACAGAAAGCGAATACCCAAAGGGATCAAAAGGAGAGTGAGGGAGAGCTCTGCTCCCAATTAAAATGAATACAATTGAACTTCATAAGCCTAGACTGCAGGCTGCTGGGGACAGAGACCCCGCCTTAACTTTCCTTATAAACCCAGGTCCTGGGAATGAGCCTGGCTGCCCACAGGTCCCTGTTGATTGACTTCTTGGAACTGCAGGGGCCACAATAAATGACACCCTTTTCTCCCCAACCTGAGACCCATGGAGGAGTCTCCAGACAAAAATACCAACTTTATTAAAGAGAGAGCTAAGTTAGAGGGCGTGGCTGTCTGGTGTATCTAGAGTGGGCTTCGCAATCCTTCATCCTGAGCTAGACGGGGCTGGCCCCTCTGTCGGGGGCAGCTCTGGCCAACTAGAGGCTCCCCTACAGATGCGGGGCCTGCCCAGGAGCCCACTACATGACTGCGACGCCCCAGGAGGCATGCATCCTGCGGATAGGCCGCCTGGAAGGATGCTCAGCTCCCTTCCCAAACCTGCCCACCAATCAGCTTCTGCTAGGGGAGGGTCAGGCAGAAGTTGAATGTGTTCCAAATGCTTTTCCCTTCAGGAAGCACGGTGATAAGTAGAGCCTTAGAGCTGGGGAAGTGAACGCTTAGTAAAATGGGGGAGAAACGTGGTTTCAAAATGATGTTTAATTATCTGTGATGGGCTTCACCAGGGCTAGACTTTCAACTCTTGTTATTGTGGCAGCAGAGTATAACTGTTGGTAAATAGCTCTAACTAAAATTCATGTCATTACTTAGATCCATGATATATTTCATTTTTTAAAACATATTTTTATTGAGTTCAGAGAGGAATGGAGATGGGGAGAGAGATAGAAACATCAAGGATGAGAGAGAATCATTGATCGGCTGCCTCCTGCATGCCCTACACTGGGGATGAGCCCGCAACCCAGGCATGTGCCCTGACCGGGAATGGAATTATGACCGCCTGGTTCATAGGATGACACTCAACCAACTGGGCCACACTGGCTGGGTTAGGTCCATGTTTTAAATCTTTCTTCTATGTAAATTAAATTATGTTACTGTCAAAGGAATTACTTGATTGGACTTATGTGCTTGCATTTTTCTTCTGTTCCCTGACATGATTTGGTATATTCTTTTTGTGACTTGTTGCTGGGGCAACTCAGTAGTTCTAAGCTTAGGCAACTATTTGAATCAGGACGCTGTTCTTTAATGACCTTAATTGGCTGGAAAGAAAAGTCCTTATTATCGTGCTTTCTATTCTGTGTGGGGTTTCAGAATTTCCGGATGTGTGACAAATATTAAACAAACGATCACTTGATTTGGGCTTTCGGGCTCAGATCAAAGTCACCATCATCAAACACCGAGGGAGAGGTGATGAAACCAGGCCCCGCGGTGGAGGGTTCAGCCGAGCAGGCGTGGGCGTCCAGGGGTGTGTGCGGAGGGGCTCCTCTGAGAATCAGATCAATAGGAAGATGCCTGGGTGTTGACGCTCTGCAGGTGTCTCCCCAACACTCTGGTCTTTGATTTTCATCCGATTCGTTTTATGTTATCCTGGCCCTGGGTTCAGATCAGGTCTCATTACTCAAAACTGAGCTACTGGACTTATGAGAGACAGAAAGACCTCCTCTCAGCGTTTTAAAAGGCATTTTCTAGAAAATGGGGGAAGAAGGTAAAAGCCCAGGCCACTGTATTTTAGAGTCGTGGAGTTTTAGGGCCAGTGGAGACTTTAGAGATCATTGAATCTGCCAGCCCCTGACCCACTTCTTCGTTTTACAAAATGGGGAAACGAAGGCAAATACGTCTAGGAACTTGAGCAAAATTACAAAGCTCGTCAATAACTAGGGCGGGGCTAGAACTAAAATTTTTCGGATTCTCTATCTTTATTAATCTCTGCTTCTCGAATGTTGCTAACATTAAGGAAGAAGACTCAAGAGTCAGTAGAAGAAGGTAGTATGAAGGTTCCTTGGTTACCTGTATTCCATGTGTAATGCCACTTTATTGGAGTATTTAACTAAAGCCCACAATGAGTTACAAATAACATGCTCTAGCTAGCCCAAAGCATGACTGTCCCTTGGTGCCAAGAAATTTCTAGCTTTCATTTCTCTTCCCAATACATTGTATATGTTAGACACTGTACTGATCCTCCAACCTCCACGGGCAGATCACGGCTCAAATCTGGGAAATCCAGGTAAGAACCAATCCATAAATTAGCTTCCTTGCTTGAGTGGACCCAGAACGTAAATCGTTCAGTGGCCTCCGCTGTTGAAAATTTATTTGTTTTAGGTGTTGTTTGGGAGTGTCCTAGGGATTCCGGTGGAATGATAAGAGAGTTTTTGGCATTAAATTTCAAAGCGTGAAAGTGAAAAGGTCAGAAAATGAGGGTGAGAAGGGGTTGGGGGGTGGGGGTGGCAGGAAGGAAGAGGCAAAGGCACCCTTCCTGCCACACAGGCTCCTGGGAAGGGAGAGCAGGTGACTGACAGCACCTAGGGGCACACCCCCTTGGAAGCTAGATCTGGAAAGGCTGGAGGTGGTCTCAACGGGGCCTCCCAGGTTCTGAAACAGACCATCGGCATTCCCATCACAGCCAAGAGCTGGGCACCTGGAGAGCCACAGACCCAGCTCCGAGGGAGGGCAGGAAAGGCCAACACTGCTGACAAGAGACTCATGACAGACCCAGAGGGGAAAATGGGGGGGGGGGAGCGGGGGGAGGGGGACACCCAAAGAGGCCCAGGAAGAAAGACTTCGCCAGGTGGCACCACTTCAGTTTAATTAGACAAAGGCTTGGGGGTGGGCCGCGAGGTCTGAAAGCAGAGACACCTGGGAGTGAAAGAGAAGGGGGGTCAGGGGCAAAGGTTGAGAAAAACAAGCCACCTGGGACCCTGATTGAAACACACCCGCCAGAGCGAGGTGTAAAGGAGGCAGGTCAAGGAGCTGCAGAAACTGGAGCGGAGTAGGAGGAGGGAGGGGCAGGGGCAGGGGCGGGTGCTGCCCATCAGGCTGCCTGCTGTCAGTCAAGAGAGGGCAAGTGACCTGGGAAGGACGGGGACGTTACCTAGGGATGTCCTCAACTGGGAATGACAAGGGGCACATGTCCAATCAGGAGAGATGGCAAAAAGGAAGAGAATCCAACCTAAAAAGTCTTTTTTCTTCTTAAAAAAATTTTTTTGCTATAAATATGTTTATGAACCCCATGATTTAATAAGTCAAGGCAGATCTTTTGTCTCCATTTTTTCTCTTGAAAATTTCTAATTTATGAAGGAGTTGAAAGAACAATGCACTCTATACACATATATCCTTCACTTCGATTTACAATTAATGCTACATTTGCTTTAGCTTTCAAGCTATGTCAGAGCCATTTTAGAATAAGTTGCAAACTGATTTTAAAATGCTTCACTCCTAAATACTTCAACATGCACTTCCTAATATTGCAGCCATTCTATTATATACTTGGAAAAATTAACATAAATTTTATTTAAAATTCAAATGGACCAAGAAGGGTTTATAAAAAGTCCAATTCTTCAGAAATAACCACTTCATATTCAATTTTCTCAATTACCCCCCAAATATCTTTGTTTTGTTGGCTTAAAAAAATTAAGAATCCAGAATTTGTGCGATAGATTTGGTTATGTCTCCTTAGACTATTTTAATTTGTAGCTACTTTCTTTGTGTTTATTGGTTTTCATGATATTGAAGTTTCTGTTTTGTTTTTTAAATACATTTTCATTGATTTCAGAGAGGAAAGGAGAAGGAGAGAGAGATAGAAACATCAATGATGAGGAAGAATCATTGATCGGCTACCTCCTGCACACCCCCTACTGGGGATCGAGCCCACAACCTGGGCGTGTGCCCTGACTGGGAATTGAACCATGGCCTCTTGGTTCCTAAGTAGCCACTCAACCACTGAGCCACACCGGCCGGGACATGGAATTTTTTAAAGATAACTGACTAGAATGCACTACACTCTGGATTTGTCTGATTGCTTTCTCATGAGTAGAGTCGAGTTAAATATCTTTGGCAAGAATAACAGCATACCTTACAGGTTTCCATCTTACCTATGTGACAGAAAAAATCCTCATCAGCGTGCCATCAAGCTGGTTCATTTCTTTACAGTTGACGTTGATGTCATGGTTTCTACAAAAAGAGAGAGAAGGAAAGAGAGGGAGAGGGACAGAATTTCAAAAAATGTTTTTGTCACAATCAGAACAATAAATATACTTATTAAGCTATAACCGGTTTGGTTCAGTGAATAGAGCATCGGCCTGCGGACTGAAGGGTCCCAGGTTTGATTCCGGTCAACGGCATGTACCTTGGTTGTGGGCACATCCCCAGTAGGGAGTGTGCAGGAGGCAGCTGATCGATGTTTCTATTTCATCGATGTTTCTAACTCTCTATCCCTCTCCCCTCTGTAAAAAATCAATAAAATATATTTTAAAAAATTACTTCTTAAACACCCAGTAATGAACTGAACACTGAATTGGATGCTAAGATTTCAGGCAAAGAAAGCAAATTGATAAAGAAACTGAATCTAGAACTCGGCTGTCCAACGCACACAGAGAATGTGAAAAGCAGCTCTTGGCCTGGACTCTGTAGGAATGTGTCATCAGAAGCATGACGGGCATGTCCCACTGGCGTCCTCCCGCAGCGGCGGCATCAATCTTCGGGGACAGCCTGGGTCGCAGGGATGCTGTGCGCTCACGGGAAGGGCCCCGCGTGTTCTGGACGCCAGATGTGCGAGTGGGAAACTGACAGTTTTGAAAATGGAGGAGCCCAACTCCGATTCTTGGCCAGATGGTGAACCACTCACCTCAGTGGGGAAGTGGATTACTTGCGGCTCTCTGTTTATTGTTTTCCAAATGCAGATCCCCAAATTATATAGGGTGGCTAAGTCTAAAATCAGAGAATAGTCAAATATTCCTGAAATTGGTCAAAAGATGTGTCTTATTTAATTCTGCAAATGGCTTGTGCATATGACGAACAATTCAAACGGACCAAGAAGGGTTTATAAAAAGTCCTATTCTTCAGAAATAACCACCATTTCATATATTCTTCCAGGAAAGTTCCTGCAAATACACACAGACCCATACATATCTTAATACACAAAATCCTGGAGCACCCTATTCTTTTCTGCTGCCTTTTCCCTCCCCATTCACAAGGTGTCTTGGATGTTTTGTCGTATCAGCTTTATCTCATGCTTTTTAAGTGCTGCGTCGTATTTTTCTATTGAATACCAAGTATTGTTTGACTAGTCACCAATTTCAGGTGTTTTGTTATTATCAATAATGTTGCAGTCATCGTCGTAGCAAGTGCATGCTTGTATACATTCCAAAATATTTGTAACGTAAATACCTAGATTAAATTGCTGAATCAGCATGGGAATGCATTTAAGATATTAATAGGTATTGTGCAATTGCCCTCCAAAGAGCTTGTCTCAAGTTCTATACATTCCAAATGCCCGAGCCTGTGTGTTAACGGCACCGAGCAATCTGATAGGTGAAGAGTAGCATCTTCTTTGCTTATTCTAATTTGCAGATGTCTAAAAGGCTTTTGGGATTTCTTCTTCTTCCTGATTGTCTTCTATTTTCCTAATGGTTCATCTTTTTCTTCTGGATAAATATAGGGTGTCCAAAAAATGTATAACACACTTTGAATAATTATAAAGGCAGTATTTAATAAAATACATTTCATTTTCAAAATTGAGTTATCAGCTATTAAAGTATATATACATATATGGCTCATCTATAATAATAAAAGCATATGCTAATTAGACCGAACATCCTTCCAGACGTCCTTCCTTCTGGACAAAGCCACAGCGGGCAGGGGCTGTGGCAGAGGCGGCAGAGGCCCCCAGCTGTGGCGGTCGGGGGCCGGGGTCACGGCCTTTGCACAAATTTTCTATTATATAATCGGGTCTCTAGTGATTATATAATAGAAAATTTGACCTTGTCTGTAATATATGTTGCAACCTTATCCTGTTTTCTCACTTGCCTTTTGACTTTGTTTATAGTATTCTTGGTTGTTCACATGCTTTAAAAGTTTTATGTAGTCAAACACATCTTTTCCTTCATAGCATTTAGGTTTTGTGGCTTGAATTGAGAGGCCTTCTCTACTCTAATTATTGAGAAACAAAACAGAACAAAACTCCCACACTTTTTTTGGTACTTCTCATACTTTGTTTAAAATTTTAATCCATATAGAATTTATTTGAGTACGAAGAGAGAGATATGGATTGGGATTTGTATTTTTCCAGATGGCATTCAGTTGCCTTAAGTTCACTTATTGATTGACCCATCTTTCCCCCAGTGCTTTGATGTTTGTGTTTTATCTTTTGAAGGTAATTATTCTCAATAAAAAGGCTAAATCAAACATCATTAGGTCCTGAGTATGAACAATTTTCAGTTAGTTTATTCAATTTAGAAGCTACAGGCAGAAAATCCTTTTATATACACTCTTATTCCATTCAGTGGCTTGGTACTTTTTCCCCTCCAAACTGAAGAACTCACGTGTCAGAAATGTGGATGAGGGTTTCTTCAATAAAACTGAGCTTCATTAATCTTTCATGTCTAAATGACATGGTTGGCATTCCACATGTGGAAGGACAGTAAGTTCTCTGCATTGCAGAAAAGAGCCATTTGCATCCTTAAGTTTAATTATAAAATTCTAGAGATAATTCTGTTTTTCACTTTTACTTGGAAGCATCTCCCAGGTTTCAACCACATTTTTTTTTTCAAATTTAAACTCATGGGTTAACTAAAAGAATCATGGAAAAATTGCACAGGAACTCATCATTGGTTCTTGAAGCTTTTGGATAAAGTCAGTATTTCTCAGATAACATAAGGTTCTAACCTCACGAGAAGATATTGAATTGTCATCAGTAGGTGCTGCTATGATTAACTCAAGAGCACTTAACTGGTTACTTCAACTTCAGTAGGCCTTAAAAGATGCAAAATTGTTCCTTAAAAAAGTGGGGAGGAGGAGAGTATGAACTTCATGAATCCTTAGTAGACAATACTCATCACCATTTCCATTTACCCATCTTGTTTAGAACAGTGCTTTGCACGCAGCAGGTAATGAGTGTTGAGTGGAAGAAAGGAAGAATGGATGGATGGATATTGGATTGGATCAGTGGATGGATGGGAGAGCCTGAAGGAATCTTCATCAACATCCATGACACAGCAGCGACTGTTAGTTGATCAATTAACACCCAAGATGAAATCTGTTTACCATGCTGTCCTGAGGTTTTCTTCTGGACTCGTTCTTCCTGACGATTCAGTGAGAGACATATATATAAAACAAAGCACTTCAGTCAGAAAAGCCTATCTTGCTTAGTGCTCTCCTCGAAATAATTTTTGTATCATGATATAATTAAGAAAACTGTTTTGTATCTAGAGTTTCCATAAGCCTCCCAATCAGAATTTGATTGATGTACCCCCCGTTTCAATTAGGGAGCACTTGAGGTTTCTTTCTCTCTCATTAATTACAAATGTAAGTCAAATTAAAATGGGAGCTCCTCCCTTCATCGAGGATACCAGAAAGTGTTTTTATAATAATCCTGGTTGCAGTATTTTAAAGTGCAGATAATTAAAATCTCAGCATGCTGCCATCCAACAAAAAAGTAAAACCTTCTTACACAGTACTTCAAAGAACCTGCCACTAAACTCCTCCCTCCTCTTTTTTCTTTAACATGCATTTCCTGAGGGCCTGGGATGTGACATGTGACCAGTGAGTGGTAAAGAAGCAAAGTGAGCAGCTATTTTGTTCTGCATACAGCCGAGCAGGTGCATAGACAAGTAAACAAGTATCTGCAGTAGGGTCTGATAAGCCCTCACTAAAATAAAATAAATGAAGAAGCTGACTAAGCAGGTTTCTCAGATTTTGGTAGACTGCCTATAATTTGAGATGAACATTTATTTCTGTCTGGCAATGTCTTTGAAGTTATCATTTCTCCTCTAGGTTCAACTTCCAGTGCCTGTAAAACAACAATAAAAAACAAACAAAAAAACCTCCTATTTTATTCATTTTAAAGGGGGCTCCTTTATAAGAAAAAACACCATTGCTTATAATAGATAGTCATAACAATTATACAGATCTTAGTAAAAATAATCCGATACTCATTCAATAAATATTTGAGCACCAACTACATCCCAGGCACAGCGCTGGGTATCAATGTTGGGGCTACGATGACTAGAGGCTCAAAGTCTTTGCTAGGAACTCTATATATTTTTATTTTATTGTATTTTCAATTTGTTCAGTGCTTTACTGAAACAAGCCCCTTACAGATGACTCATCAGGGCCTTTGTATATTAAAACAAATTATTAGACCCCAAAACAAGACCAAATAAATGTCCAAGATGGGGGGTTGGCTGGAGGTCAGCAAAGATCAGATGGGGGACTCTTCATGGAATGGAATGAGCAGGATTGGAACAAATGCCAGAGAAAAAATATTTATTCATACGATGCTCCATCCCACGAAAGATCTAAGGTGATGGACAAAGATAGAGACAATGCAAAATGATTAAAGGAGTCAGGACAAGGAGAAATATGGATGTAAAAATAATGAAGGGAGGGGTAAATGTACCATTCAGAAATGCACACCGAAACTCACTTCATCCCTAGATGCCAACCACGAGGGCCTGCCAGACTGAAGAGTGACTCCTGGGGAGACTGTCCCACACACCACTCACACCGCAAGTGAGAAGAGCTGCGAGCAAAGACAACTGACGGCATTCATACAACTATTGGGAGTCTGTGGGATCAACAGAAGGCAGAGTCCCAAATTATTTGAGGTGAGTAATCATAAAAAGTCTGTAATAATGTTGAAAGATAAGGATCATAAAAACGGTGAAAAGAATAGGCTAATATCCTGAAATAGTGATATCGATGCAATAGCCAATCAGAAAGATGTGATACACTGCTGTGATCTTATGGCTTTAGACAGACGTGCCGTGCACGTGTGAGGGACACTCCCGGCACTGAGACCAGTAAGTAACAGGCACTAAAAAGTGGAAGGTTTGATTCCAAGGAACTTGTCTGGTTTAGGCATCAAAACACAAGAGTTGAAAGCAGTTAGAGGAAGGAGGTGCCTCTCGAGTGAATGGCAGGGTTAATACTGCCAAGCTGCCAGACACCCCTTGGTGTGGTGGGAACCAGGTTTTGTCCCATGTTGATGCCCTTTGGGACATTCTTTGAGGAGGCACCATAATAGGTGTCGAGGCTACATACAGCTCATCAAGTGTGTGACCGTGAGGTAACAGCAAGCCTCCTCGGAGCGAGCTGGGCTCCTGAGAATCACTCCCGGCTAAAAGGTCTAAGCATCCAGGCTGAGTGACTTAGGAAATCTCAGTTTTCATTCACAACACATGATGGGACCCACACATGACACCAATCTGCCCCCATCCTCCACCAATTCCGAGGGAAAAAGAAACACAAATCCTCAAGCTCTAACAGGATTCAAGGATTTTTTCAAGGCTAGGATTCCAGTTGACTCACAGCACCCAGCTCAGTGATTTTCCAGGGCTACCCAACTAAACCCGAGGCTCCCCCAGGGATGACCCCATGACACCTAGACACAGCCTCCCTCTCTGGCCTGCTTCACAAAGCACACACTTACCGTTCCCCTGCCCCTGACACGGCTCCCTGCAGTAACTTCCCACACTTAGGGAAAAGCTCTTCTAAGCGCAGTTCTAATTAGTATTAATTCCAATATTTTTATTTAAAGTCTAGTCACTTAAAGTCAAAATGACAGCTTAATGCCATCCCAGCACAGCAATTTGCCTGGAATCAGAAGAGAGCTTCGTTTTTGGAAAGACTTACTGCTAGATTTCAGGCCACATCTTTTTTTAATTAAAATACATGGATTGTCTTCGCAAACTCTTCCTGAATATTTCATGTGTTCTGAGCTCTATTTGCTGTACATATCTTCAGAGTGTGCATATTATTCAAATATTCCTAACAGATGGTCTCAAGTGCTACATATTCCATAGCATTAAGTGAATAGCTTGGTAAACAAATGAGTCAAGGATTAAAATATTTTACAGCTTATAAATCATGAAAGATGTTCAATAACAGTACATTAATAATAATAAAAAAAACCTTTAAATGTAAACACAAAAACATTAAATGGTGCTATTGGATCAGTCAATGGTTTACGACAAATGAATTCTTTCCCAAAAAGAGGTGCCCACCCTGGATGGTCTCAGAAATTACAACCTGACTTAATCTGAAGTTGACAACTGGTCTACCTGTGAGCCTGGCCTACTGTCTTCTCCACCCAACCCCAGGGCTGTTCTCTGCCATTTCTCGTTAACACCTCCTTCATCGCTAGGAAAGAAAAGAAAAGGAAATTTCTAAGCCAATTTTGTTACTCTCCAGCTACACTTTAGAGACTTTTTGCTGAAAGAGGGTGAAACTACATCACTCAGGGTGAGGATTCTGAACCAGCTGTGATCTTGATGATCCGAGTTCTCTTTCTATGACAGGCTAATGTTGGACATTGAGGCTTGGCATGATGATGAAAACAAACACAAATTTGAAAAACCCAAACCCACCAACTTTGGCCAGTGCTCAGATGTCTTTCCATTTTACACTGGTAAGGTTCTAGCCATGATTCCACTGAGGAATAAAAGCCAATGAAATACTCTCCCGGTGGCCGTTTCTCACCCACCCTTATTTGGAATTATGTTATTTAACCTAATGTGGAATGGCCTTTCCCTAATCATTGGGTGTTTCTAATATTTGTACAAGATCTGAGAAGACTTTTAAATTTCATCCTCGATTTCCCTAGAAATGAGCACTCAACCCAGTACTGATTGTGAAAAGAATGTAAACTTTTTATGAACTATTTGCTAAAATGATAGTAACTAGCAAAGCTACAAGTGCCTGTTAAGTAAAACCTCTCACCAAAAGTCACAAGTTGGCTTTATTTGTTATATTAAGGCTCATTACCCAATTTCGCACATATATTCAACACTCTATTCTACCACATTCCATGTGTGGCTACACTCTCTACTTCCTCTTCCACACTAACATCTGTGACCTCAGGGGAAGACCGCTGAGAAGCTGAGAAAGATGCCCTCCTCAACCAACCATGGCTCAGCCAAGTCAGAACGAAAGGAGGACATTCTGGCAGTTTTATATTAAGGCCCACGCATGTGTTGTCCTTCTCAATCGTAATACCAAATCTTACCATAGCGAACAAAACGTATCAAGTCAATGAATCAACAGTATTTGTGTATCTACTCTGCATAAGGCACTGTGCATATCTGATGAACATTCTACCTTTATGAAGTTTCATCAGGAAGATTAAGTTTCTCTAAAATACAAAATATTCATGCCCTTGCTGGTGTGGCTCAGTTGGTTGAAGCATTGTTCCGCACCAAAAGGTGACAGTTCAATTCCCGGGTAGGACACATACCCAGGTTGTGGGTTCAATGCCAGGTCAGGACAGGTGCGGGAGGCAACAGATTCATGTTTCTTTCTCACATTGATTTTTCTTTCTCTCCCCTCCTGTCTCTACAAAAATACAAAAAGTAAATATAATATGCATTAAAAAACTGAAAAAGCAGGTTCAAAAATAAACTCAAGAATGGCAAGAATTGCCGAAGCCGGTTTGGCTCAGTGGATAGAGCGTCGGCCTGTGGACTGAAAGGTCCCAGGTTCGATTCCGGTCAAGGGCATGTACCTGGGTTGCAGGCACATCCCCAGTAGGAGATGTGCAGGAGGCAGCTGATCGATGTTTCTCTCTCATCGATGTTTCTAACTCTCTATCTCTCTCCCTTCCTCTCTGTAAAAAATCAATAAAATATATTTTTAAAAAAAAAAGAATGGCAAGAAAAGTTACATTAAGTCAAGAAAGGATTCTGTAAACTACATTAAGATAAAAAAAGTGTGTGTGTCTCTATTTCAACTCTCAATTACGCATCTTAAAGAGATGGAGAGCTTGTGAATAGAGTTCTCTGAGTCCTACCATCTGTCCCCCCTCCCATTTCTGACTCATTAGGTGTGGAATAGGGTCTGAGAATTTGCATTCAAACAAGTTTCCAGGTAACACTGAGGTTGCTGCTCTGGGGCAATACTTTGAAAACAAGTGATCTAAACCATCTACCTTTCTTGATCAAAAAAGTATGGTATGATTTTAAATGGCTGATGTATAAAATCAAACTATGGAAACAATAACCACTATATTTTAATTGAAATGTGTACTTGATAACCTAAAAACCACATGAAAACATATTACCTTTATGTGACTGGGAATTATCATATACCACATGTCATTTGACCTGAACACAGCACAGCATTAATATTATGCGCTAAACTGATCTTTGGGACACTAATGATTTTTGTACAATTTTTATCAGAAGGCAAGATCATTGTAAATACTGAATAATCGTAATTACTACAAATAAGGGATGGAGCAGATCCTAGGAAAACAGTCAAATGTGCTAAACAGACTGTATTTCCCTGCACTGTTCTCCCTCCCAAATGCAACTGCAGTCACACTCAGGGACAGGCATACTAGAGAAAGTCTTTTTTTCCATCAATTGTAATAAGAACATTTAACCTAACCTCTTAACAAAATTTAAAAAAAATATTTTTATTGATTTCAGAGAAAAAGGGAGAGGAAGAGATAGAAACATCAATGATGAGAGAGAATTATTGATCAGCTGCCTCCTGCACACCCCTCACCTGGGGACCAAGCCCGCAACCCAGGCATGTGCCCTGACCAGGAATCGAACTGTGATCTCCTGGTTCACAGGTCTACACTCAAGCACTGAGCAATACCGGCCGGACTTAACAAATGTTTAAGTGTACAAACAGTATTGCTAACTACAGGCTCAGCTGTCCAGCGGATCTCTAGGACTGACTCGTCGTGCATAACTGAGACTCTGTACCCACTGAATAGCTATTCCTCCTCCCCTCCCACAAGAAAGTCTGGAGCTGGGATTCTGCCTTACCTATCACACACATCCCATATGCCCCTGGGCCCACCCAGATTTTGAATAAACACAACACCGTTCGTGGGAGAAGTAAACAACCACCATACCCTGACTTGTTCTTCCCACGATGAGGAGGAGGAGGAGGAGGAGGAGGAGGAGAAGGAAGAGGAGGAAGCGAACGAGGAGGAGGAGGAGGAGAGGATGACTGGTCATCAGAAACAGTGACTCACTAAAGAAGAGATTGCAAACTGGTGGCCTCCGATTTTTGGTTAAAAAAATAATTAGTTTGCAACATTTGGAAATCGTATTTCACAGAAATAGCTGTGTTTTCAGTTTCTCTAGAAAGATCACGTTTAGCAACGCTGGCCGTGCATTCACTGCCATATGGCCTCGAGGAGCCGGAGCTGCACAGCTGTTGCCCACTTTCATGGGGGAGAACAGGCTCCCCAGATTGCACTGTCCCCAGTAATCCCTCCTCGTCCACACCTGGCCTGCCTCATTAGCCACCGTCCCTGCCTGGCTCCGGAAACATTTGAGTTTGCAATCCCTGCTCTAAGGTGTAGCACAGATAAGATAATTTGCTGGGAACTGCCAATAACCTGTGGTCTATCTCACACACTTTACGCCTCTCACCAGAGCGGAGTAGAATATAACGTTATAACAGCGTCAGTCTTCCTCTGTTCTTATTAAATAAATAAATCATTTGCAAACTTTGGTACTGGAATGAAAACAAACTGGACCATATCTGCCATTTGTCCACCACACACCATAATTGAAAAGCTCTGCTAGAGAAATCTGTTTTCGTGCTGCCCAGCATAAATTCTGACTTTTGAATATGCCTAACAAATGATGAAACCACTGAAAATTTCATTATCGAATTGTAGGCTGTGAGGAGTATAAGACAGTATAAAAACTTCTTTTTTTAAAAAAATATATTTTATTGATCCTTTACAGAGAGGAAGGGAGAGGGATAGTTAGAAACATCGATCAGCTGCCTCCTGCATACCCCCGATTGGGGATGTGCCCGCAACCAAGGTACATGCCCTTGGCCAGAATCGAACCCGGGACCCTTCAGTCCACAGGCCGACGCTCTATCCACTGAGCCAAACCAGTCAGGGCAGAATCAAGTACTTCTAATCCATGTCATTATAGGTATATAACTGTCCGTCATAAGAACGTGAAAGTACAACATTTGTGCCACCATGTAACGTTATTTGGGGAGAAAATGTAGAATGGGGGGCTTCAGGCACAGGCCCATTACTTTGAAAAGGGCACAGAAACATTTCTGAGACAGGCAGTGCATTCAAACAAAACCTACGTGAAAAATGGTCATTCTAATAGAATAATAACTCTCTACTTCCAAATTGTTCCAAATAGCTTTGTCTTCGTAGACTAAGGAAAAATAAACGTGTGTACCAGGGACAGGTAGGAAGGAACAATCTAGAGAGATACTGGGAAAGTGAAGGGGTGAGTTACACGGGACCTCCACGTTTGAGAGCGACCAGAGACTAGGAAGGTGTTCCAGTCTGCAGAGAAATCCCTTGTCCCAAACGCGTATGATTTATGTCCAAGGCTATTACATATGGATCACAACTCATAATGTAGAACACAACTAATACACTGACACACACACACACACACACACACACACACACACACACACACCCGAGCCCCGAGCCTGGGTCCTTAGGTTCCTGTTTCCCTTGGATAGACAGGTGTATATATAGATGCTGTATCGAGAAAACACTGGGTATAGGCCTTTGCCTATATATACATTCTCAAATGTTATTTCTACCAAACTTGAGCTCTATCCCTATGAGGGGACATTGTATATACAGAGGGCATTCACACTTTTGTTGACTGTCCACTCTAAGGTACTCGGTCACTCGCCTCTGAATGAATTTTCAGAACTATTTTCATAGTGAATGAGTGTGTGGGTCTTACAGAATACTTGCTGCAATGCGTCAAACAGGAGGCATCCTGTTTTTAAAGGACAAGGAGGACTCGTGTATAAATGCACACACCACGCTGTTTTATCTGCAATAAGAAATTAGACAACGGAATTAAGATTAAACACTTTAATCAACTATAATAAATCAATATATATTATATAAAAAAGTCTGATTCATGCATCAGATTACATAAATTATACAACTGTCACATTATGCAAGGCTTACATACTTTTGAGTTTGTATCGGTAAAAATGTATACAAGTTACTAAGAGCATTTTACTTAACAAGTGTAATACTCTTCAGTTATAAATAATGCTTGTGTCTTTCAAGTACCTGCTAAATATACACATTTCTAGATCTGCAGCATTCTTCTGTACCTCAAAATACAAACCATCTGGAAGCTTCAAAGATTTATAGGCCCAACGTATCATTTGTTACAGACTTCAATTCCATGGTAAGAGGGGATTTTTTTGACATAGAAAAGAAATGAAATAAAATGCCAACTCGAGTTTAATGCTTGAAGAGCTTCTCCACTACTTATTAAATACATCGCGAAAGCCTCCAGATGCAGATGAATTAGTTAAGGTGCCATCTACTGCATATTAAATACTTCCAATCGCTGCATCTGGATTAGGAGAGTTATAAATCTGTGAAAATGGGGGCTTTCGAATGTGCGCTGACAGACCCTTGCATCTACCATCACAAACCAGCAGCACTGTGATCCTTTACCTCTTACTTCAAAGAGATCAAGTGAGCGAGCATGCTTCATACTTCACTTACACACGCACAGTGACACCTAGCATATCTACAAGACATATGAGCACACGGACATCAAAAAGTCCCAGCCTCACTTACAGACCCGAGGCCGGGAGCTTTGCCTGAAAAGCCGGAGGAAGAGAAAAGCTCCAGTGTAACAAGTACGAGATCTATTAAAGCCAGTTCTTTTGTGTTTTTTTAGATTCTCCTTGCTAAAGAGCAAGCACCCTCACAGGGGTGGTGGGCGGGGGGAGAGAGGGAGGACAGAGGAGTTGGTGAAGGCAGGAAAGCAAAGCTGTCACTAATGAGCTGGGTTTTACTTAGGTTTCCAGTCCTGAAGCCCTTTTCAATACAAGGCAACATTTTCACAGCTGGAAAATTACAACTAAAGCTTCATTTACTGCCAAAAGCAATAGATGTAGTTATGTATAATCTATGGATAGCACTACGTTCACGGGAGAATGGCAAAACTAGGCTCAAGGCAGAATAGAACAGCCAAAAGCAATACTTAAACATCTCTCATGAATGGGGGACACGTCACTTATATACAATTCTAAGATATGACCCTGCTACTCAATGAATGAAACTGAGGCATAAGTGGAAGGACAATATGTTCAGTATTTTCAGAACTGAATTTTAAAACTGGGAGGGAAACTGGTTATAAAATAAGGCTACTTTAAAAATAATAGAAATATTTTAATTACATAACAGAAATATATTAACTTAAGATAGGTTTGAGATAATTATCAATTCTGTGGTTTTTAAAAAAATCCTCTTATCGGTGGAAATATTTTTGATCATGCATTTTAAGCATAAATAAAATCCATTTATAAGTCTATAGTGCTGTGCTCTATTATTTAATGAGTACATATATTTTATTTCTATTTCGAAGCTATTAACAAAATACACCATTAGAATACTACTGGTAAAGGTTACATTTTGGAAAAACAAACTAAGGTGACTTTTGGCCTTCCTTCTACAATGCTAGCAAATAAAACTAATCCGAATGCACTTCTGTCCAAATGCAGGAAACACTGATATGTTTACTGGAGAACTCATTTTCACTTTTTGTTTGTAGTTTATTATATTGACAGATTATGAAAACAAATAACTTGTTCTCTGGGTCATGAGGAAAACTTCATAAACATTCAAACAGAACATTTTTAGGCAGTGATAAATGCAGGATGAGTTTTCAATAGAATTCTTATCTCAGATTTAAAGATAAAAATATTGAGTCAGTTATAACCAAATCTCTCACATGTGGATAAATCTAATTCTTAACAGTTTTTATACAAGCAAAGAATGTCTCCTTAAAAATGAATCTCCTCATAAAAAGAATAGTAGTTACTTGAATGATACTTTTTACCGATCTCTATTCACATAAAACATATCCCCAATACAAAACTAATATCTTGGTTCATTCTATCAGGAGTAAATTTGGCCAAAGCATATTAAAATATCTGTAACTAATCTGTCATAATACTAAAAACATATGAATTTTGATATTTTTAAAAAGTGTAAAAAGAGCTACAATTATACTAACAACACAAAATCAAGTGCTAAGAATTTTGTAAATATTTAATAAATGTTAATTAAAATGGCACCATGTTAAAAATAATTAAGATTTCAAATGGAAAAATAAAATTCTACACCAGATTTGGAGGTTTAGGAAAGATTTTTTATATATATATGAAAGAAAAAGTTGGTAGAGCTATTTTCCCTCCTCCATTTCTTCATTTCAAAAATTACTGAATTTTTGTATTTGGGGAAAATTTTCACAATTTCAAAATGTATGCTCTCATAGGAAAACTAAAGAAACTCAGAAAATACAAATAACAGGGATTTTGGCTTATGAACTAAATATAAACTTGGCCAAGTATTATCTGATTCAGAATATTAAAATAAGCAAAATGATTATATCTGCTTTGTATTTAATTTTCAAGTAAGTCTTAGTACAGATGCCTATTAAGACAAAAATGCACTTCATTAAAAGGCTGAGAAATATATGTCTCCATATACAGTGTGTTTTTTCATTTTAAATTCAGAAGAAACAGTGTTTCATAGTAAGTATTTTAGATTGTAAGGTAAAAAATAAGCTGTAATTATTATTTTTATAACCATTGCTTTTCACTTTACATTTCAGACTAATTTTGTACAACTACAGGAAGATGATTCATGGAAGTATTCAACATTTTGGAGAAGCAGACTAAAAAAAGTGGACATATAATTTGGTGATAAATCAATTCTTAAAGGGTAGATGCAGATTAATGTGTAACGTCATGCTAATAAAGATCTGTTCTAAAAACTCACTCTTTAGTAACTGTTATTTTGGTTCAAGACCCAAATGCAACCATCTGTTCTATTATTTATGGAACTTGAAACCAAGCCTAATTCTCTATTCCGAGAATCTGCCCACTGTTTTGGGTTATCAGGCATCGGATGATCACCTACTTTTACCCTCCAAGTTATCTTCAGCTTTAATTCTTACTATTTTCTTTGCTAGTGTTTTATAGGCATTTAGAATGGCAAGAAAACAAATTACATTAGCTTATCTCCCGCTTGTAGCTTAGACAAAACTCAAATGTTACGCTGAAAAATGAATTCGAGAAATCCGCGCTGTTTGAAGTTAATGGACTTTCCTAAAACACGTCATTCTTCAACAAGGCCTTTGGAGCATTACTTTTGGATAAAGAGCAAACATCTGACGCTGGAGTAACATAGTAGCAGCTCATTTTGAAACCAAGGTTCAGAATCAAGAGTGACTTGAAGCAGCTCCCCTACACACACGTAATACTGCAGTAGCAATGATGCTTCGTTGAGCGCACATACATTTTCCAATTGAGAAACTGGTATCATTTTAGAGGAAACCAACTGATTTTAAATGTCCTAAAAACACATGTATATGTGAGGTATATGCACGTATTTATATGCAAAGATACATGAACTTATATTCACGTACATACGGATGTATATAAAATACGAACTGTTTTGGAAGTAGTGTTTATAATGAGCAGTATTCCTGCAGCTGAACTGTCTACAAATGGAATGCTCAGGAACCAACCACAGTATCAATTCTCACAATGTCAAGTCATGAGAAATCTTCCTGAGGAATGAGCCACGACTTCTGAAGACATGCCTGGGCCTCGGGCAGGTGCGCGGGCTGGCCAGCACCCCAGGGGATCCCAAGGAGCTGCTGACTTATCTGGAATCTGGCCCTTTTCCCTTTCAAAGTTTTAATTATTGAGCTCACTTCAAAGGTCACTCTTGACAGTCCCCGCTCATATTTACAAGTAAAACACCTTTTCCCAAAAGACGAGCCTGGACTGAAACTTGCAAGTGCAGTCTCTTCCGGTAACAAGTCTTTCCTTCTCTCTTTCCTTTTCTTCCCCTCTTTCTTCCCCCAATTACCACGGCAGCACAAAGGCTCGTTAGCTGTTGGCGAACTTGCCAGCCTTCCTGGACGGCTCGTAGGGCACGCGGAGGATGCTGGGCGTCTCCTCCATGACCCGCACGAGGAGGTTGTCGATGTAGTCCTCCAGCTCCCGGATGTGGGTGTCCTTCCTGCGCAGCAGCTCTTTGTGCTTCACCAGCTCCTGCAGGACCTCCTCGTAGGTCAGGCTGCGGTACCCGGCAGTGGCGTCAAAAGGGTTGCTGTCCTAGAACGGGAGAGAGGCCGGCACTTTAGTTCTAGGAACAAAATCAGAATTATTCTGAACTTCAGCTTCTGGTTTTTCTCTGTCCTTGGCGAGAACCAACGTGACAGTTCACAGAACGGCTAGTCAGTTCTGAGGCAAGCGCTGGGTCAGGTCAGAGGCATCAAAGCCCTTATTCTAACTCTAAATTCTTCTACAATCGTTTTTTACAGTGTGGACAATGTCCTAGTAAAAGAGACAGACATACAACTTAAGATTCAGATAAAATGTTCTCTAATAAATTTAACTGAAATAGGTAAAAATTAAAGACCCCTAAGAATTAACTTGGAGGAAGTATAGGAAGCTGTTGAAAACTATACATTTGGACATTAGTTTAGTGCTCATCAAACTGCTTCCAGTGAACTGTATTTTAATGCTATGTCTTTGACTTTATTGAAGATGGGTACAAGCAGCAGCAAGATCAAATCTGCTTCTTGCTATGAAATGTTGAAGGCATTCGGAATTAAATCTTATAAGATGCTCCCATGGGAGTAACTTCTGATTTAATTTAGAGGCAAACAGCTTTTCCTCCCCCGAGTAACTAGTTCATTTCTATCTCATAGTAGCAATACCTCTATACCTTATCTTATTTCCCTTTTTGCCCTTGTTATCAGGAAACTCAGAGTTCAACTATGATCACGTTAATATTTAGTATTAGTATATCTGCATTCTCTTCCATTTCACTATTGATTTACTTTGTGAAAGTTACTCCATTAATGAAAATTCTTTTTACATTAATGTATAAATGTAAACAAAAAAGAAAGAAAAAAGGCATTGACCTAATTTCCATTACAAAGTAAAAGAAAAATATTTCTCAAAAATTTAATAAAAAATGTCATCATCCATTTATAGTGGATAGTAATTAGATTTTTCATTATGTAAAATATAAAGCCCACACATAAATTACCAGTATTTTTTATGTCTTTTTATACATAGTTCTATCACTAAGCTCAACAAATTAAAATGTTTTTTATCACTCTCATTCAAAACATTTCCATTTGGCTTTAAGGAAAATAAAATACTGGGGAAATGGGTCTTGCTCTTGCAGACTACAGTATCTAATCTATTCAGTGGGAGACAGAGAATGGGGACCAATGAATGCAGAAAGGTTCTTCTTCTGTTTTTCATAGACATTAAATTTGCCTTTACTCATTTTCAGGATCTACTTTAATTTGCTATGTGTCTAGAAGTTTCCATGAGTAAAGCCAAAGTGTAACTTTTTATCCCCTCTTCCCACAGGCACCAGGATTGCCAATTTGATGGGTAAGTTATCCAACCACACTTTCTTCTCCGGGATAACAACAGACATCCAGGAAGGGGAAACTCTCCCAGCCCCACAGGATCTCTCCGGTTCTGTGGAGAAGATCTAGCTGGCACCAGGCGGAAATGCAAAAGGTGCAGCTCAAGCAGTGGCTCAGTTTGTTCAAAGGAAGAAGCAAGGCTGGAGGCACAGTGGTCAAACAGGTCATCGGTACAGAATGGCCGGCAAGGAAGGTTCAGGATTGGGAGCTGAGAGAGGCTGAAATGGCAGGTTCCAAACATCACTGAGGATGATCAATGCCATCGCTAAGGACTTGTAGGTTTATTGCTGTGGAGACAGGAAGCCTTCGAAGGTTTCCGTAGACAAGAAAGATAGGACTGAAGCCACGTTCTAGGACAACGAAAATGGCAGCAGTGGGGAAAATCACTTGGGGGGCTGAGTTTAGTTATAAAGCTATTGAAATGTCACAGACCAGATACTGATGAGGGCCTCCACCAGATCAACAGAATGAATAGGGAGACTGCTAAGGGGAAGTGAGTTTAAGTTCTGTAAGATATATTTAAAACACCTTATTTTGTTTTAACATTAGAAACTGGGAAGATACAACCTCATGCGTTATATTACCTTTGTCTCTAAAAACATTTCAGAATGTTACTCTGCAACAGTTAAAGGACAATTCTGATAATCTACTTTTATTCTCT
Source organism: Myotis lucifugus (assembly GCF_000147115.1). Taxonomy (NCBI): domain Eukaryota; kingdom Metazoa; phylum Chordata; class Mammalia; order Chiroptera; family Vespertilionidae; genus Myotis; species Myotis lucifugus. The sequence continues at coordinate 913,100 of NW_005871393.1, read as the reverse complement.
TCTCTCTCAGATCAATTCGTCTTTTTTAAGATTAAGTCTCAATACACACACCCTCTCATGTATTGAATAGTTTATTTAATTGGTTATGAATAGAGATATAAAACATTAATATAATTTCCTAGCCATATTCTTATTAAATAATTATTAAGCAGGTTTCTATAGAAAAGATACACTATAGAGCAGCGGTTCTCAACCTGTGGGTCGCGACCCCTTTTGGGGTCGAAGGACCCTTTCACAGGGGTCGCCTAAGACCATCGGAAAGCACATATATAATTACATATTGTTTTTGTGATTAATCACTATGCTTTAATTATGTTCAATTTGTAACAATGAAACTGGGGGTCACCACAACATGAGGAACTGTATTAAAGGATCATGGCATTAGGAAGGTTGAGAACCATTGCTATAGAGGTAAGTATGTATTTTTTAATTTATTAAAAATAAGCTAAAATTCCTCACTTTAACTTGGTCTCTGAGACAGAGACCAACCTAGCTCTCACTTTGACAAATGAGATGTTCTCCAAGGTCTTTTAACTCTAAAATGTCCTGGTTTACATAGTGGTATTTCTGAACTGCATTTTTAAAAAGTAATACCACCCAACTAATATGATTTCATCTTTCTAATAAAATATTTACTGAAAAATAGGGATTCTGGTGAGAACTGCAAGGATTCATGAAATAAAACTAAATGGGATTCATTACTGATTGGTTGACTTATGTTTTTCTTAATTTAACTTAAGAATCACATGTGTGAGTCTCTCTAATCTTAATCAAATTATACACATATGAACTGACTTCTACAAATTAAGTGATGAACATAGTTAGAAAATCACTTATATTGTTATATTTAGCACTATACCAGTAATACCAGAAAATGTAGCTAAAATTTTTTTTAAATATTTCTCTAGAGATGATGAGGATGAAAAATGTCAAACTATTCTTATTTTGACATAGTCTAAATTTTATTTCATGACTATCTAACAATTTAATCTCAGAATAATCAGTTATTATCCTGGAATAGTGTTACACTATACAGCCATAATCTAAAACACACAGACCCATTATTCAGCTCATTCTGTTCCCCTACAACCTCCTAATACTTGTGTACAGGCAGAATTCCTGGAAATACACTTCTGACCTTTTCAATAAATTTTCCATTTGTCCTTTTATGTGAAAATTTTACCCCAAATTTCTGCTTCCAGTTTTTAGGCAGAAAAACATTTTAGAAACACATGTACTATAAACTATATTCTGAAAAAAAATATAAAATAATTAAAAAGTCTTATGCTTAGTTCCAGATTTTATCCCATATTTGAAAAGCAGGTAAATACCTTTTAATTTTAGGCATAAGATTCTTAAATTGATACACTCAATAAATATATATCCTTGTTTGTTGATATAATTCCAAATAAAATAATAACTGATATCAATTCATATGTACAATAGAAAATTAAAATAAGCAAAAAAAAGTATTTTTCTTAAAGTGGAAAACTCTCAGGAAAATATAAATTATGGGTATAGACTCAAGTAACCTACATGGGATGCCTCAGTACTCAACATTATTTCCTCCAGCACTCCACACAGACAGCACATATGTTTTTAAGATGTCGTCTTATATTGAAATGTAAATTTTTCTTCCTTCTTCCCCTTTCACAACCAATTCTTTTTCATTCACACCCAACCTCTGTTAAAAATTTCCATATGCAGATATAAGGAATTAGGTGTTGGGTGAGAGAATAGAATTATTACATGAAGTTTTCTAATCGAAATCTTAAATAACATATAGTTGTGCAAAAGACTGAGAATCACTAGTGATCTATTTTTACTTTACAGTAAACTAGGAAATGTATATATTCTTTTTACAATATTTAAATTTGAACAAAAGCAAATTATCAGCACTCAAAATAACTGAAGATTTAAAGAAAGGTTGTCCTGGTAACCAAATATTGGTGGGGCACTAACTGACATCCAAGGCAACGAGAGGAGAGAGAGAGAGATAAGAGGAAGGCTTGGCATTCTCTGATCATCTCATTATTGTTCTAATGAGGAACTTTGCTCTGGGAATATCATCTCAGCTACTTTCACATCTTTTGTCCTACTCCCTTCATCTCCCTTTCAGTTCTTAATTAGGCCTTAAAGAGCTCACACTGCCCTTTCAACTGGCTACTGCTCCTGTTTAAACACTGTGCTTTCACAGACAGGTGTTGGCACTAGCATATAAGACATACAAACTTAATTACAAAATACTACATCCAGAAGGGGGAAAAATAACTTGGTGGATGGCTATTATCGGAGAACTTAATGTAAATTACTTCAAACATCTTCTAATCTTCAACATAAAAATTGTTCAAATACTTTTCCTCAAAAAACGATCGGTCTGAGGATGGGCTCCTCCTCCTATTTGTATCTTGCAGTAAATTAACAACACCTAAGTAATCCTTTAACTGTCCTTTAGAATCGTTAGTATTCCCGAGAAAAATAATCACACATCAAGGATTCTTTTATCACTTTTAAATCCTTTAACTAAAACAATTTTCACATTTTATTTCTTTAAAGATTTCTAAGGATGCTTTTACAGCAATAAATTACAAGATTTGGAAAAATACATTTACAAGCACATAGAAATTGTAATTAAGGTTACTTAATAAACAATAGCTACACATGAAATCGATTTTTTGATGTTTGCATTTTGTTTGAGATTAAGTAACTTGCCTGATAGAATTCATTTTACTATTTGATCAAAGGCTCACTTCAGATATTCTGACATTTCTCGCCAGACTGCATCTTATAAAGACTGGAGTATTTATGAAGCATAAAAATTTACAAATCATTTACATAAAACAGAAGAACACAGCACAAAGCTTCTATAATGTTTTCTATAATTTTAAAGAAATAACTACATTTAGAATGGTTTATACACTACCATGGTTTCTTCTGGGCATAGCTCATCATAGAAAATTGTGATATGTTATTGCTTTAAAAAATTCTTATTATACATCTGGATCACACACATTAAGGGCAGATGGTTCAAAGAGCAACCACCAGCATCTTGGAGTAAAGGCTCTACTTCTGTTATTCAATGAGAATTTAGTTTTCTACCAAGAACACGTGCCCACATTTTGATAAAGTAACTTCTGCCCTAGGTTTAATATATTTCGATTTGACTGAAGATGCACTGGAACTCTGAACAGAGATCCAAAACTGGATTTCAAATAACAATAGCATGAAGTTAAGATACCTGAATAATCTTTGCCAGATATGTGAGCTTAACTCGACTGCTGGCTACACCAAGCCCGCTAATATGTATGGTTTTGTTCTGTCTGGGAAGGTTAGTGTCCTAACGGTTCTTTCAAATGCACTCCTGGTTAACTGCACTTCCTGCCAGGATGCAAGATTGTTGACTGTTAGTAAGTGGTATTATTCTTTCTTCAGTATTTGTCCCAACAACAAATCGTTTTCTCCACATGCTCTTATTTCCTAACAATAATGTTGACCTTGCCATACAGCTTTCATATTAATTTTAAAACAGTCTGCAAACAAAATATGTATATGCTAAGCAGGCTTCAATTATAATTATGTTTACCTGAAGTTCTATTAATTGTATAAAAGTCACACCCTATCATATATTAAAAATAAAGACTGGGTTTTGCTTTTCTTCTTTCTCCCCAAATTATCATGCTAAGCTATAATCAGTAGGTAACAGGGATTCGAGGGATGGGAGCCTTTCTGGAAATGTGTGCCCGACAGAAGGCTGGCTTGTGGCTTGCTTTCTGCTTCTCTAACTTACCGGGATTTTCCTGAGGTCTTCACTGCTTGTCGGGTTCACATGAAAACTGAGCAATAAAAGACAAAACACAAATGTTAAAAATGTATCATAGTCCACATGGGAGGAAACATAAAAACAGGACATTTTAAACCAACATTTCAGTAACAATTTCTAAAGCCCTAAATCACTCGGATGAGTGAAATTTAATCCAGGATGTAGAAGAAAACCAATATTTACTCAACATCCGAAAGCAGCTACAATTTTAAGCTTTGAAGGAAAACCCTTCAGTTATTATCAGAACTGAAAAACTTCACCTCCAAATATGTAGCTTCTAAATATTTTTAAACATGAGCGCTTTACCCAGTGAGATATTTTATAAAACGAAATTTCGTAACGTTATTATTCATTTTACATACACACTCACCTTAGTCCTCCTGATAAAAAATGATGGAGAATTAAATAAATTTAGGATGGAAAGATTGTAGCATAGAATCGACAAAGCAAACTTTGCAAAAAAAAAAAATTCTACAGGTATTAAAGCAATTATCTTTTAAATTTTTAAACACCGGACTATCAATAGAATACATTCAGAGTGCTAGGAACCATTTCTATCATGAATGTGATGTCTAAGTAGCTGATCTTCAAAATTCAAATACCCAAATGGACCAAAAAAAAAAAAAAAAAAAGGATTTCTTCTGTACAGAGGGTAAGAAAACATCCCGGCTGAGTGCTATCATCACTTTCTTCTCTGAAACATGTCCATTAGGAAGGGCACTGCAACCAAAAAGTAGCTAAACTTCAAAGCCATCTGATGAGTCAATATTTCATCATTGCTATTCAAGTTTAATTTTTACCCGGCACTTAAGAGTATTAGCCTTGGTAACCACTACAAAGCATGACTGTCCTCGGAACCTTTTTATACCTCCCCCAAAAGACTTAACAGTAAAATATATTTTTCACGTTATCTGTGCTTTATCAGCCAAATCATTGGAATCCTTTGAAGAAATTCACTTTCAAAACTTTGGACTGTGTGCACGCAGTCTGGACACTAGATTATAACATCCGGAAAATAATCTATTATTACAGGTAAACACCCGGAGCTGTAAATCTACAGAGCATACAGGCCATGGACAGCCACCTCAAAGGAATTTCTCATAAAGCCAAGGTTTCACTTGTTATGACTAAGATTTGTAGTGCTCGCTTCAGAACTGGTGGCTGACCTCTAGCTAGGACTCCTATGGGTAAACTGAGCATTTCAGTAGAGCTGGGTGATTTGGCAGAAAAGACTGGAATATGTTTTAAATACCTACAAATGCACCATTTATAGGCAGAGGCAGCTGACTCATTGCCTGTATCTCATCATTTTTACTGTGTTCTATATGGTCCCAGACTAGACCACTGTACCGGAAAGTCTCACGAGTCTGACAAAAAGAGTGGCTTAAAAGAAAACAACAAAACAAAATCCAAAAATACATTATCATGGAGTAGTCCTCTGCCTAGGCTGCCATGGTAGCAGCTGCTAACACATGGGGTTCCCATCCTCTCGGATTTTCAACCCAATGTGGTCAACATCGGGGTCCAGTGGGACTAACCTCTCCCTGCGCCATTATCTCACAGCGAGCGGTCTTCCAACAGGTCAAGAAACACATTCTGCTGCCTCTCTCTCCACCTGACTGTGACCAGCTCCGGGACAAAACGCCCGACATTCAGGTTTCACAGTACAGCACAGTGGGTACAAGCAGAGAAGCGGTTGAGGGCCCTGGGACCAGGAGGTGTGACTTCAAAGCCTGCTTCTGCCCTGTAATTGCTGTGTGACCTTGAGCAAGTTACTTAACTCTGATTGTCTGGGTTCCTCCCTCTGTAAATGGGGATCTACCATACAAGTCGACTGTGAAGACTGACTTAGTTAACATGACAAACACTTAGCACAGTGACTGGCAGACAGGACATGTTCAACATACTATTTTATTTAATAAATATTTACATAGCACTCGAACTGTGTCAGCTACTGTTCTAAGCACTTTCCCAAAATTAACTCATTTAATCTTCACAACCTTAAGGTAGGTTGTACATTCAGAGAAATTGAAGGACAGTTTCAAGTTCTCACCAGTTTACTTGTTTCTTTACTCAATATTTGTTCAACAAAATAAATCAAGAGTGGATGTTACAGGAGAGATAATAATGATTCCTTAAAACATATTTGTGTATTAATTTCAAAATTTAAAATTAGTTTACTTAGAAAAATTATTTAAATGTAGAAATACCACAGAGTAAAAAATAAGCTTTTACATTCAGACTACATTCAGAAAATAGGAATCCTGGTGTTATACTTATTGTGATATAATCATCTTCATTTTCAAAATGAGGACACAAGAGCCACAGGAGGTGTGGTGACTTGTGTGTGGTCATAGTTGGCAATGGAGTGTCTGGCTCTGGGACCTGTCCTCCTACCTGTGGCACAGCCACAGCTCTGGCCCCTGAGCACGGGTTACACTGCGAAGCCCTGAACGTACCAGCCACGTGGGTTGACCAGAAAGTGCACCTCACAGCTTTCTGGGCAAGCGCATGGTCCATCCAGCTGCACTTGGGGGAGGTTGGGGACAGCACCCTGTGAGTGACACTGTCAGACCCTGTAGTGGAAAGAAGTGCCCTTTTGCAGCAACTGGTCCAGGAAGGCCTGAGTCCATGGAGAAGTAGGATTTTCAATGACATGAAGAATCGGTTTGGCAGCCAGAGAGGGAGGACTCTCAAAACAGAGGGCGCTGCCTGGGGCCGCTAGAAAGCGGTGTTCACAGTGGACATCAAAGAGACTGGAACACAAGGCAGCAGGGGGAGGAGCCCTTGAGGGGTTTGATGCAAAGATGAGGCTCTTAGACCTGATCCATCGGGCGACAATGTTTCGTACTTTCAGTCTTCTTTCATAATGTTATTTAAACATTTCATGGGCAGTAGCATTATCCATCCCATTACATCCTTGAAGAATAAACAATATTAAGACTGTATAAATTGCAGTATGTCTCAGGAAGAAATCAGTGAACTAAGAAACAGAAATACTGGTATTAGATTTATTGGGATAAGGGTTCTTAAGAAACAGACATGTAGGACAAAGATTTTATCAAGATCATAAAACTAGCAATACGTAATGTCCGATGGCTGTGGCCTCTGGAACTAAAGTGAAACTCAGTGACAGCCTGAAGCACGCCTGAGAATTATTAGAAAGATCAGACTGAACAGGTCGCAGCGGGGAGGGAAAAGCGTGCCGGGTGCAGCGAGCCCCACTATTTCCCATCCTACCTGCCTGTAATCGGAGCCCTCTGCCACTCAGCAATCCCCAGTGCAGGTCTGGGCTCAGGGCAATTGTATGGGGCATTGTCTCAAGTCTAAAGGCGGAACCCCTCCCTTGTGGTCGGCTTTATAGTCACACACTGACGTGTCACACAGATGACGGACTCAGGCATTCACGCTGCTTTTTTTGATCCTTCCTTAAGGGGGGAAAAAGAGTTAACTGAACTGGATTGAATTAGCTTGGTGAAAAATAAAATGTCTCTATTTACCGAAGTGTGGCACCAATCTGTGATATCTTTCCCTTTGGACTGCTGTCCTCATGTCACACAAGATATTGAATAATACAGTCTGACTGCTCAACTGAGCTGTTGACAGGTTAAGGAACATGGTGTTCTTAATCAGGTAGAAAATGAACTTAGACATGCTCACACTGAAAGAACTTCAGGCAAAGTTAAACTTTACAATTAAAAGAAATTGTTTTAGAAATCAGAACTGAAGGAGTTTGGGGGTAGCAGGGGATTTTAAAGTAACTATTAAGCTGATACAGATATTTTAAATTCATATTTTAAAAAGATTTTTAAACTAAGAAAATGCTTTACCTTAACATTCTAAAGTTCTTAAGTAAAAACTTATTTTTCACTCTGGTATTTCCAAATTCAAATAATTTTTTCTAAGTAAACTCTAATTTTAAATTTTGAAATTAATAGTACTTGCGTATATTTTAAGGAATCATTAGTATCTCTCCTATAACATCTATTGATTTATTCTGCAGAATAAATACTGAGTAAAGACATAAGTAAGCTGGTGAGAATTTGAAACTGTCCTTCGATTTTCACTGTGGACTGGTCTCCTCCAGCAGATAGGTCAGGACAGCAAACCAAGCTCCTAAAGCGGTGAAACTGGCCGCTGCAGAAATCACGGCCGCATTTGGCAACGATCAGAGTCTTTTTCTTTGTCGTTCCTTTTCTCTTCTAAAAACATAAATACAATCATTTGGAGCGAGAATTCCTAAGACAGGGAAGGGACTGAGAGTAAAAGGAGTATGAAGTGCTTGTCAAGATAAAAATAAAAACCCACAGAAGAACAAAGATCTAGTAAAACTGATTCACAGTCTTGTTAGTATAAGACAATGCAAACTGTGCAGGTTCCTGGCTCTCGGGGTTGAAGTCCTTCAATGAGAAGTTGCAGTAACACGGGGAGCTCTTTGGAAGGCATTTAAGAACAAGTATTATTACATCTTCCATAATGCCTCTCTTTCTAGGCCCCATAAAGGTAAGTGCATTTTGGTCTACAAACTTGATCCATTTTGTATTTAATAAGTGGATTCAAGTTATTTGAAAACTCCAGGAGGTGTCCCACCTGGCTGGGGGACCATGAGGGGAAGGAGCGAGGAGTAACGCTGAGCACCAGTCATTCCTTACTGTGTATGGGGTAAGTACAACCTTAACCTATCACAGAAGAACTGACATTCATTATGTTCAAAGGGGAGTATCCCATTGATCTTCCTGTTTCACTCAGTGGGCTCTGGGGACCCGAGGCTTCACTTTGGTGACACATGTAGCTGGGGGAGGGATATAAACAGAACTGTAACAGAACATAACAGCACCTTTAATGAGTCTGAAGAGAGGGAAAGGAAAATGCCCCATTGACAGTGAAGCAAGGGAGAATAAAAAAGACATAGGCCCAACAACAACGGATATTTATTGGACTCTTAACTGTGGGACCTACCAGGTGTCTTTCTGAGCACTTTACATGTTAATGTTAACTCAATCCCATGAGGTGCTACTTTTTACTTCCATTTACAGAAGACCAAACGGGCACAGAAAAGCTAAGAAGCTTACTCCAGGTAACACAGTTATTAAGTTTTCAAAGGAACAGTAATCAATAAGGTTTTATAATACATAAAGGTGGACACATGTCATTATACATTTGTCGAAACCCATAGAATATACAAGAACCTTAATGTAAATTATGGGCTTTGTATGATTATAATGTGTCAATATAGGTCAATCAGTTGTGACAAATGCACCACTCTAGTGGGGGATATTAATAATGGGGGAGGCTATGCATGTATGGGGGTAGGAACACATGGGAATCTCTGTACCTTCCACTCAATTTTGCTGTAACCTAAAACTGCTCTAAATTTTATTTTTCTTAAACTTTGCCTTTTGTGGCCCTGGCCAGATGCCTCGATTGGTTGGAGCATCGACCTGTATACCTAAAAAAGTGGCAGGTTTGATTCCTGGTCAGGGCACATACTTAGGTTGAGGGTTTGATCCCCAGACAGGAGGCACCCTATCGATGTCTCTCTCTCTTCCTCTCTCCCCCCACCCCCTCTTCCTTCCTCTCTCACTAAAATAAATTTTTAAAAAGTCTGCCTTTTGTGAATCTTAATCCCTGGGTTCCCCACCCCTTTCTTCTATAAACTCCTTGAAGAAAGAATGATATCTCATTAACCTTTTCAGTCCCCGCATGTGACAGTACTGAGAGCATCATGGCAGATGCTTAACAAAGGTATGTTGACTAAATGAATAGCCAGTGCTTAGTAAAAATGTGTAAAAGCTGAGCTAAGAGTCAACTGAGTAAATCAATGGAAGGTCGATAAAAGTTTCAACAACAAGATATAAAGTGGCCAGAGGAGAGGAAATGATTTTTTTCTGAATAATAACTATTACTTACTGTATATCTAGGCCTGACAGTATATTAATGGATTTTTTTCAGTTCTTTTTAAGATAGGAAGAATTATTCTGATACAACTGCCAATATGAATTGAAAGGTGACTCCACTAAAGTCAACTCAACTAGCCAGTTTATCCATTTCACCAACCAGGTTCACCAGTTTAGGTATCTGACCACAATACAGATTAGCTTGAGATTTTTCTGGAAAAATACTAAAAACATTTATTCCGTAGAAGTTCAATAGAGTTTAAAGAAGTTAAGGAGTTCAAGAAATGTTCTTGAATGATCCTCTTTATAAAAACCCAAAGAAATGAAGTGTCCAAAGAGAATTTCCACTAGTAAATACAACCTTTTGTACGTTTCAATTCGGTTTATTTCACAAGCAGACAGGGCTTAAGAGGCAAGGTGCAACTCCATATTGTCTCTTTCCCTTTCTTTTTAGGAAAAAAAGAAAAATCGGTACCAAGTCAAATTAATGATATAGATTAAAGTACTACAATATCTCTCTTGGGTCTGGGCAAGCACACTAAATACATGAATAGCAAAACAGAACCTAATACGATATGTCTATGGGGATCAACGGTAATTGACTTATTAATAGTCTCACAGGACGTCTCTCCAGAGATCTCACAGGCAAGAAAATTAACGACTATGGTCAGTGACACCAGAGATCGTGGACAGCAGGTTCAGACCGAGCTGCTTTTCTATCTTAACAGTAACAAATATATTGGTGAAAAGGTCCTAAAATGTAACGATTTCAAGATATTTACAAAATTAAGGCATTATATTCAATCAAGTTTAACTTACTGTTCTAGAAAAGAAGTAATTATTTTAAATATAAATCAACCAAACGATTCACAAATTGTCCAACATAAGCCCTATGAATTCCAACAGTTCTCCATTTATTTAAAACTAAGCTTCTCATTTTTCTCTTTCGCACCGTAATACATGAGAATACATCTGCAACAGCATAAAATTTCCTTGACATCTCAAATTTAACTTAAAACTTCAGGTACATTTTTGCATTTTTCACTCTAACTACAATCATATGTCTTTCTCTTGATAAAAAAAGAATCTTTCTCCCCAAATCTTTAGGAATACTGTCACTCTGAGAAGTTAGGCTGTGTTCACCCGTTGCTCTGAGTAGACCCTGGTCCACTGCCTGCCATAGGTCCACTAGTTCAGTGGTCGGTAAACTGTGGCTCGCGAGCCGCAGTTTGCCGACCACAACACTAGTCTATTTGGAGTTGGGGATGGGGATGGAGGTGGGAATCAAGTTGTTCATTTTAGAAGCAAAACTGTGAAGCTGGAAAGGTGTGATGAGAACAAGGCACCAGGCCCCTACCAGGGCCAGACCCAGCATAGGCTCCGTCTCTGTATGAGCCAGGCCAACCCAGTGCCCTTGATCAGCTTTTTCCTGAGGAAAGAATGAGGACAACCTGAGCAGAGGTAATTCTTCCATGAGGGCAGGAATGAGGCAAGTTGCCCCCTGGGTCCTGCTGGACTCGGCACAAAAGGACAGAGGGCCCACAATGCCCCTGGCCAAGAGTACCCAAGCTGGCTCTGTACCTGAGACAAGGCCAAGTTCTGGAGAGGAAGCTATGATGTCCTCTTTCACAATTTAATCTGAGCTCAGCACGTGAGTTTAGGAACTAGTCAGCATGCTTTAAGACAGAGCCAAAGCTTAGAAATCTACCACACACTGTCCTTACTCGTGCTATGCAAGAATTTCTGAACACAGGAATTTATAGCAATAGTAGGTATAATACCTTTGCCTTGTATAGTAACAAAATAAGTTATCTACTTTTACTAAATTTCAATGTAGTTTGGTTTTTTTCATCAAAGATTATTACTAAACATATATCTTGAAAGAAACTAGAAAATCTATCAAGTTTATTGTTTTCTTCCAAATGTACCCTTTATTGGTCAGCTCCTAAATTCCACTTGCATTTAAGTTTTTTAAAGTTGAGAATATTTTGTTACTAATAACTTAACGTAAAGTGATTCTGTAGATGCTGTGCAGTAAAATCACAGAGAGAGCCACTGTTTCCAGACTCACCCTGTGGCAAACGCTCCCCTGGCACAGTGTTCATGCCCCTGCATAACGCCAAGGTAGTTTTATCCCATGTAACACTGAACAACAATAAGGCTGAGGTGAGTAAGATCACCCAGCTATTCAACAGACTCAAATCCACACCACACTGATTCCAAAACCTGAATATTATATTACTATATATATATCTTTTCATGTTATTCTGTAAAATCCATGGGTGGAAGAAGTTAAATAGATCTTCTGAATCAAATATTAAATTACAGATGATTTACATTTTTTATTTAGTTTGGGTATTTTATCTAAAAATAATCTATATGAAAAAAAATATAATGTACACCTCAAGTAAACAAAATATGTGATTAACCTGAACACCCCCATTCCCGCACCAGGCTCCGTAACAAAGAGGTTTCAATGCAGAGGTGCGGCAGGGCACCCCCCTAATTGGCTCCTTGGTCGCCTAAAGTAGCAACATACTTCCTTGGGGAATGACAGACATGGAGTATATATAGCTCCATGACTCCAACTAGAAAAGAAATGGTGAAATTACTAAGTGGTTGGTAAAGTGCTAACGTAGTCCCTATTTATAAAATCTTCCTTCACAATTTTAATGCTTTCCTGCTATTTACTGAAATAACTCTCTTACTCATTCCCTATCTTATAAAATCATTGTCTATGGTTAAGAACAAGCTCAAAGGCCTCTTCCTTAAAGAAGCATTTCCCAAATTTTGAGCAAACTGTACCTTCCCTCAGCAAGCACCGTGTTCAACAGTCACTGCCTGGATTACAGGCCACTGTGCCCTTCCCTCTGCCCAGCCTGTGCGGCCACCAGTTCTTTATGAGCCATCGCTTCAACCCACTCAGCCCAGCCCTAATAGAGCTGACATACATGTCTGTTAAAACAGCTCTAAACACTGGCCATGTGAATTAAATTTCATTCTAGGCCAAACTGATTCATGTAATTGCTATTTAAGAGGTATTAGCACTTTTGTCAGAAAGAGCTCTAAGCTTAAAAATATATATAAAATACATAAAAACATGTATTTGATGTATAATACTTAATATGTAATAAATATTTATATATCTTAATATTTATAGATTTCTATTTATTGTTACATAATAATATTATACTATATTATATGTAACACATCAAATCAAAGAGCCCTAATTTATCTTTAAAATTTAAGCTCAAGGATTCAAATGTCTGGATCCTAACGTTCTTAGACACTAGACAAACGCAAAAAAGAAAAATCATTTCATAATCAAGTTAACCGCTTTATTTTCTACCAGCAGCAGCTACTTAGAACAGCCTGGCCACAGGTAACACTCCCACCATATATCAAATATATGGAAACGGTACCTGTCTTCCAAAAGTTAAAGCTTATTGTTATGAAGAAAAGTAATCACAGGTGATATGGTTATAGAGGCCCAAAAGGAAATGTTCTGCACACGGAAGCAGGAGGCCTGGGAAGGCGGGGCACACAGAAGAAACAGAAGTCATTCTCTTAGTGAGAAACTGACAAAAGAGGTCCAACACGGGACTGAGTAAAGCCAAAACCACTGGAGAGAAATGCATACAGTAATTACAATGTGAGGGTGAACACACTTTAAATGCATTGAATCCATAAGCGATTACAGAAATTTGCATTCTTCTGTTCAAAGAAGCCAAAGTGTGTTTCAAGTATTAAAAATCAACCTTTCCAGAGCTATTACCATGTTGATATTAGCTTAACTTGTCTCATTCAGCTCAAAACACATAATTCCTATTTTCTAAAAAAACACACACAACCTACTAAACAAGAGAACATCTTATTAAAAACAAAAACCTCAAACCTCTCCATCAAGATTAAAATGCCAAGTTTGATTCAAAAGGCTACAGACCTGACATCACTGTAATAATCTTTACAATGCTGTGTTTTACCACAGGTAGGGCATCAATTGAGGACACATATCATTGGAATAATTCTCATTGTTTCTTCTTTACCAATCCCCTCTACTCCCTCCACATATACACACAAAAGTAGAATGGTTAAGTCCTATTTTAGACCAGAAAAATATCTCAGAGATGTTTTCTTCTTTTCCATCCTCACTGCTAAGGGACCGCCATCAGCTTTCACCTCAACCATCACACTAATTTCCTAACTCGTTTTCCTGCCCCAAGTCCTTCACTCTTCCTTCCACTCCTGACCCCAGCAGATCCCCCATGGTACAGGGCTATCTGTAAGATATTACTTTGATCACATTACAATCCAATTTAAAAATCTTTCATGGTTCCCCAATACCTATATCATGTCCAGTTCTTAGCAGAGAATTCAGGCCTAATATTTACATGCCTGCTTCTATGAGCTCTAAGAGCAGAATTTCAATCTTCATAACCTCTGATTTCCATGCATATAGTAAATATTTCAAAACTAATGAAAATGAAAACAACATCTCATCACCAAATCTGAGGTGGGGGGAAAAATGATGTTGCTGGACTGACCTAGCCACACTGTGAGGAAGCAAGAGAATAAAGCAGAAGGCCTGCAAGGGCTTTCTTTATATACTTAGTCTTTATCTATATATATAAAAGCCTAAGCCAGTGGTCAGCAAACTGCGGCCCCTTGAGTGTGGCTCTTCCACAAAATACCACGTGCGGGCGCGCACATACAGTGCGATTGAAACTTCGTGGGCACACTCAAGGGGCCAAAGAACTGCATGTGGCTCGTGAGCCGCAGTTTGCCAACCACTGGCCTAAGCAACTGTTACGATTGGATGACCGGATGATTGCCAGTAGCTATGACGTGTACTGCCACCAGGGGGCAGATGCTCAACGCAGGAGCTGCCCCCTGGTGGTCAGTGTGCTCCCATAGCCAACCTTCTGCAGCCAGCCAACCTCCTGCAGTCCCTACTGTCCCTCCCCCTGCCAGCTGGCCAATCTCCTGCAGACCCACCCCCACAACCCCATCCCTGGCCCTGACTGGGATTGGGCGAGATGGCTCCAATCGGCCTTAATCGCCAGCCAGACCGAGGGACCCCACACATGCATGAATTCGTGGACCGGGCCTCTAGTAGAATATAAAATGTTTATAATAAGGGTTTGCTAATGTAGGAGTTATCTGAATCAAAACTCGATTCACACTCCAACAATTTCAAATTTACACAGGAAATAACTAGATCAAATATTTGAAATTGGGAAGAACAAGTCTCAGACTTGAAGGTACCACAGGAGCATGACTGGAGGACCTGTGCGTATTGTTAAAAACCGAAGTGTTGAGGGGTAGTCTCTTCTCAGGCCTGGATCCTGACAGTTTTCACATGGATGAGAAAAGTAAGGTCAACTTGGAATAGTCAATTTTAGACAACAGGCCAGAGATGAAAAAATAAACAGAACAATAAATATCCAAAGCAATTCAGAAACATATAATTTTTGTCTTTCCAATGTATTATTCTTAAAATACACATGTTCACTAATGACAATTAACAAAGATTATTAATCTACATGTAAGAAGCTTTCCTGTTTGTTGGATTTGACACAGAAATAATCCTCTCAAATAATATATTAAAAGTTAAACCAAAAAAAATTACATATTGATTCACAAAACTTGGTGAGCTGGGGTCACTGGAATATAATTTTAATACTTTCCTATCAGAAACCTCAAGAGGACTTCCATGCTCTATCTTGTATTTGATCATATCATAACAACCTGTTCTCTTTAACTATGGGACTCACTATGTGTTATCCTGTGTCCAGTGCCTAAGAGCTCGTTAATTACCTAAACTATATCTCCATAGGTCTTGTTAATTACCCGTCTCCTGTCTCAGAGGACCTTGTTAATAACTTGTACAGTCTCTCTAAAGAGGTCCTAACAACACATTAAAATTAAAGATGCTTTTCTTTTAGCACCTGTCAAGCGCTGTAAATTGAGAAATTTTCACATCAGTTTATTAGCCTACAGTAGTTTTTGTGGATTTTTTTTTTTTGGCTTGTTTTCTTCTCTCACAGAGTCTTTCTGTATCTCAATCTCTCAGCTCAAAATAATAACAACTTAGCAAAGTTTGTCTTTTTTGTTACAGAGCTTTTTTTGTTTTCAATTTTGAAGTCTATAAATATCAATTTGCATTAGTGAGTTAGCCAAAGGACGGCATGGTAGGTATCTGCAAATTAACCCATTGGGAGATGTGCCAATTAATGAGACTATTATAATGAGTATTAGGACCACAAAGGGTAAAAAAGTTTCAAGTAGTATCTGGGGAGTTAAACGTAAAGTTCTAGTTAGTGGGAACTAATCACACTGCATACTTCATGTTCCCAGTCACGGCTTCATTAGATACATTCTGTAAATCCCCGGGCATTAATGGATTAATGGATCTAAAAAATCATCTCGAAGTTTTTATTTTCTACCTCATACATAAGGCTACAAAATTTCCGATGTGTAAAAGATTTACAGCCTGCCATGAATGTCAGGCAAATTATCTTCAATATTAGACAAATATGAACAAAAATATTGCTATTAAAATAAACCTTGTATGTCTTAAGGTTTTTATGCCAAAGACAGAGCTTTCCACTTATACAAGAAAAGAATCTCCATAAGGAGCATTATAAAAAGAAAGGTTTTAAAACTAAGAATAGCATCTTTTCTTTAGGATCATTTGTTTACTATAACTTTTAAAATGTAAGCCTACAGTAAACAGTCATCATTTTTTTATGGACATGCTATATAACTTCCTAACAATGGTTACTTAATGTAAGCCTATGGTGATTTTTTTGATTTGTGAAAATTAGAAACACGTTTAAATACAGTCTAGGTAACCAATTTTTATAGCTTCTAAGAAATATATTATACACCATAGACAGGAATTGACTAGTGAAGGAAAAAAGAAAAGGAAGAAAGAAAGAAGAGAAGAGGGAAGTAGGTCAACGTGATCCCAAAGGCCAAAGGCATACTTGCCATGCAAAATCAAAAAATGTCAGTGATAAATATGAGGTCTTGATCTTAGACACTATTTCTGTACTGCCCTCAAAAATAACTGATTGGCCTAAGTTCATCAGTAGAAGATATGTTTTTGTACAGATGACAATTAGAAGAAATGTTTTTGCACAGCAAACACTGCAAATGGAAATATATGCATATGTGCTCTAATAAAATCAATAATACTAAAATAATATTAAAAAACATACCACTAAGTTATCATAGAGCGACTAGAGTTTGCTACATGGTACTCACAACACAATGAGGTGGAAAAGAATGTTCTTTGTGCCAGTCACAAACAGAAGATATTCCCAAACAAAATTATCTGGTAAAAATATCTCCCATAATTGAGCTCTCCGATAAGCTGCTCCTCTAACATCAAATATTAGCTCATCTCTCACGGTATGCCTATATTATTAACTACATTATTTAAATTTCAGAAGATCTACACAACCAATTTTCTCCTATATTAATTAATTCCCTTAACTAGGTGCTCTTCAGTCCTTCCTGAATCCTGAGAAGTAATTCATCCATAGATGTCATCAGTATTTAATAGTCGGACATTTCTGCCCGGCCTTCAATGCCTACTATAATTCAGATGTTCCTTAGCTATTCGGCCAAAGCTCACACTCCTCTCCACTTCCCTGGTTTCGTCGGGCTGACCTTCTTACTGTGCCCTCTACCTTAGTTAGGACCCTGCAAGCAAAGCTAATGTGACTAAGTTGTATGTTCAGCTATGAGTATACAAACACAAGTCCTGATTCCTATTCATCATTATGTACTTGTGAAATAGATGATTTAATTTAGATCAGCAAGGTTTACACCTGAAAATCAGTGGGAAGTTTTTAAAATGTTGATTTTTATTCCAGACCCATTCACTAAAGATTCTAATTCAATCTGAGGTAGGGCTCAACAAATCATAGTTTTTAAAAATCCCCAGGAACTCTTGATGCTTAGCAGTGAGGACACGCCCTGCTCTAGGTTCTATGGGCACTAAAGACTCAGCCCAACGAAGAAGCTTATATACCTTAGTTAGGAAGACTAAGACCCAGACACAACAAATATGGTGCAGCAATTATGTCCTCCTGGATCAGCAGAAATCCAAAGAAGGGAAACATCACATTGCTGATCAAGAAAGAAGTAAAGGAATTGAAGAGTTTTTAACATCAAGGATAGACAGGCTTAGGACATTCAGGTGGGTTAAGAGTACATTCTACCGCTGAGCCAAAGAATGGAGATGGGAATGTTTAAGGGCCTCAGGGTAGAGAGGTAAGAAAATTAACTTCCCAAGAACAGAGAGGACGAATAGTAAAAGAAAAGTTGCAAAATTGAGAAACGCCTAAAATACAGTAAGCCTTGAAAAATAGAAAGCGGAGTTTGGTGTTGCAAATGAGTGGTTCTTAGCTTTTTTGAAGGAGGCTTTCTTGAACAGAACAAAAGGTACTACGACTCTTGTGCCCTAAGCGCCAAATAATAATAATGCTAAGTGCTATAATAAGTAAATAAAAATTGCAGTAATTTAATACTCTGAGAGTTCATCATTCAGGTAATGCTCAATGGGTATCCTTGGTTAGTGGCCTTCCATGCATTCAGGGACACAGCTTGCTCCTATCTTATGAATCTGCCCTCCTCAAAGATTTCCATTCAGCTAGCACAGGGTTCAAAAAACTATTTCTGTTAAAAAAAATAATAAACATTTGTAATAAATATGCAGGGCAAACAGTCTATACTACTCAACTGGCATAAGAGTAGCCATAAACAACTGGGTGAGATGTGCTCCAAGAAAATGTTACTCACAGAAACAGGCAGCAAGCCAGATGGGGGCCCTGAGTCTTGTTTGCCAAGCCCCAGCTTAGGTATGGAGAAAGAGAGACAATGTGGAAGAGGGTGGAGGAGGTGTTCATGGACAAGTCCTGGAAATGCTGTACATCTCTTCCACTAATTCTTCAAGAACCCAGAACTTGGTCACATGTTCCTATCTATTGGGGTCTATTGGTGTATCTGTTAAAAAAAAAATATCTGGGATGTCCTTTGGTGAACTCACCACCCACTTCCACTTTTCAGTGGAAAAACAGCCCAGTGTTAAAGAAAAAAATGGGTGTGAACACATTATTGAAAATGGTATCACAAACATCTAGGTGTATTTGTTTTTGGAAAACAATATACTGCTGATGCAAAAAAGCAGGGCTTTACAAATTGTAGGGTTAATCATACTCCAAATTAGTTGCTACTGATGATGCTAAACTACCTGTGATTTATAATTAAAAAGCAAGAGTAGAAGCAATTTTAAAACACAAACAACTGAATGTCAGTAATAAGCTGATAATTCCAACTGTATTTTCACGTACCTGTGCAAGTAGTACGAGTTTTGCAGCATGCCAAGTGTTAGCATGCAGGCTTCTTAGAATTGGCATCCCCAGCAAACAGTACTGTGAACTCCCCACACCCAATACAGCTTCCTCAGAGTCATAGCTAAACCGGATTTCTTAACTGGCTGTACAGAGGTTGGGCCAGGACTGGGCTCTGGCCAATGGGACATATGGGAACAATGCACACCACTGCCAGGCCTGGCACATAAAAATGTCCCACACATGATCCTCCACTCTCTCTCCCTGCTGCATGACCCTGGAGGTCATGTATGAAAGGAGGGCATCACAAGAAGGAGCCTGGCTCCTGAATGACTGTATGGAGCAGAGCACCCACCTATCATCCCCATCTTAGTGAATTAGGCTGTGACAACAATGAACAATGAACGTCTACTGTGATTAGCCACTGACACCTGGGGATGTTTATTACAGGTGATAACCTATCCTAACTAATCCAGAGTTCCTGATAAGCTCCAGAAATGTGCTATTTAGGGTATGAATATTAAATTTCAATAGTCCTTAGAAATTCTTAGATTTTTAATGATGTTGTGCTGTGCATAAAAATGCACACATTTGCCTTTATGGATCCGTTTTCGGCCTATCAGAAAGATCCTCGCAGCCCACACTGAGCGCCAAGCAGACTACGGGAATGGAAGTAGCCTTTTAGGAAATCGGTCTGTTCTATGTTCAGTTATTCAAAAATGTTTTTCTAACACCCACTACCTACCAAGCATCATGCTGGAGATTAAGGGCAGAAAAATGAATGAAATGCAGGCGCTGCCCTCCAGCTGTTCATGGTGGTGGGAGGGGGCAGAGGGACTGGTCTGGTAGGGAACGTGATGCCAGGGCAAGTCAGACATATAGGAAAAGTCTGCATTGCAGGTTCACTACCTCCCTCCAGGAGGAGGGGCCTCCAAGAAGGGCCTGAAGAGGATGGAGACTGAGTCACCTCAGGGAAAGGGGTTCAAAGAGCCCTGTTCTGTTGAAGTAACCCCACAAAAACCCTAACTCACTTCCTTATCAGTTCTATGCAAGGCCCTGGGATCTATTCCAGAAACAGAAGCAAAATGCAGGATTTCTGTGATTTACAAGGTGATTTCCTCAGGTGGATTTTACTGACACTAAGAAATGAAAACTCGAACTTCTAAGGAAGTGTTTCTCGGTACTTTAGAAATTTTTGGCATAAAGAAACTTCTCCTGTTGTAATGGCATGACTCACTCAGAGGGTAACAACACAGTGCTCGTGCACCTGCCATCACAGGTGAGCCAGCCGATCCAGAGAACAAACTCAGTGCCACGGCTACAGATCTTACCCTTAACTCTGCCCCCATCCCCACAAACCTGTCACAGGAGTCCAGGAAACTCTGTAGAGATCTACTTAGCACTACTGGGGAAAAATGCACAGCGTGCGTCCTAGTGATGGGAGTCTATAGCTTCAAAAGGCACTTGTTGTAGATGCTAATGTGAGAAATGTAAAATGTCCCCTCTAACTGAGGGGTGATACTGGACGATAAACAGGTAAAGGCAAAACTACCTCCACCATATCCTTCCAAATTCCATACGAGGAAAAGCTGCTTCCCCCCCAATGGGAATGGCATGCGCTCCCTCGATCTGTTTATATCAATCTTATTCATTAGAGCTACTTCATTGTAAATGTTTTAAATTTACCACGAAGGTGATTTTTGACACAAAAAGAGTAACTTCCCAAGAACTTACAAATGTTTCTGTTCTCAATTCTGGCATCTCACAGAATATGAAGATAAGAGAATATAAAAAAGAGGAAGTCTTAAGGTTTTAAAATCTATTGGTTTTTATATGCTTGCAATCATTTTACACATATTACATGAAACAGCTCTCATTTGTACAGAAAATGCATTAATATTGAAGTAACCCAAAAACAAAGCCTAAATCTGGCAAAATGCCACACTCACTTTTAAAACCCATGGCCGTCCACGTAATAATAGCCCAAGTGTAGGGCCAGTGTAGCTTCGAGGGTACCTATTTTCCCATATGCTGCCATAATTTGAAAACATTATTTTCCTACCATTTCCCATTTTCTTTGACTCTAAAATAATATAAATTACCCAATCTCTAAGTTATCTTAAACAGTTGTTTTCAACAATCTTCTTCAAAAAAAGTTCAATAAAGGAAGGGGAAAAATGCAAATGGATTTCTATTTACCCCCATAATTTAGGACTTAATGCAATATGTAAAGTACACTATGTAAAATCCCAAAATAAAATATTTAAGAATAGCATATCAAAATTATGGACTCCTTATTAAAATATTAATGCCATAAGATAAAAATAAATTTCTTTTTTCTATAGTCTATAAAGAAAACTGACCAAGACTTTCTAAAGCCACAGCAAATACCCATTACTGAAAGAAAATAAAAGAAATACACACTTCCCTCTGAAAGGTTTAAATGCATGTTTCAGTGAATTGTTAGATTATATAGAGAGAGGTGGGAGAGCACAGTCTAAGGCAGCGGTTCTCAACCTGTGGGTCGCGACCCCTTTGGGGATCGAATGACCCTTTCACAGGGGTTGCCTAAGACCATCGGAAAACACATATATAATTACATATTGTTTTTGTGATTAATCATTATGCTTTAATGATGTTCAATTTGTAACAATGAAAATACATCCTGCATATCAGATGTTTACATTATGATTCATAACAGTAGCAAAATTACAGTTATGAAGTAGCAACGAAAATAATTTTATGGTTGGGGGTCACCACAACATGAGGAACTGTATTAAAGGGTCGCGGCATTAGGAAGGTTGAGAAACACTGGTCTAAGGGGTTAACCATCAATGCTGTAGTTTATATTTATAGTGGGACAAAATTAAGCACTGTTTAAATAAAATATGACACAACAGAATATATAACATAACAGCAGCCACCATTTATGGGTTCCCTTTTTGGGGCCTGGCTTTGTACCTTATACTTTATCATTTATCATCACTCAGTCCTACCAAGTAGGAATTATTTTCTTTGTTTCAAAGGTAGGGATGCTGAGGTTTACAGAGGTCATAGAGCTGCTAAGCCAGGATTCCCACTGAGGTCTGTATACATTAGTGCCTCCAGGAAAAACTTCTATGTTACACGGCAAACATTCTACCATGCACTTCTATAACTGCTTAAAATCACAATAAATTCATCTTATTCTTTGTTTAAGGTTCCTTAATTGGCTATTCCATCTTTCTCTTCTGCAAAATCCATAATCTTAAATGTGTATAGTTCCAACTTGCACTAAGAAATGGGAAAAGTACCATTACACAACTGAGAACTCAGATTTTGCAAATCTAATCTTTATGATAGTGATTATTTCTATGACTATAAATGATTATATTGATGTTTTCTGACGTATTTATAGTGCCCAACAAGGGTCCCTGAATCCCAATAAACATTCACAAATAAAACTACTTCTACACAGCAATTTGATGAGGACAGTTAACACCTACTATGAAAACCATTAATACCTGAGCCAGTATTTCTTACAGAATAGCCCATGGGCTGCTATTGGCCCACTAAGTAGAAATAAACTAGGGTAAGGAATCAGAATCTTTCATCCTTCTGAGATAAAAAGTTCAAATCCAAAGATGTTTGCAACATTGTCTGACTCCATAATTAATTAGAAAAATAAGATAAATATTTTTTCAAGTTAAATAAAAGGAATTCAGAATATTCAAGTATTTTTAAAAGGGGTATTTGATACTTTCAAGTACAATATTTCTCAAATAGCACAACTTACCCCATGGTAAGCTTACCTTGAAGATGGCATTATATTTGAAGCCCTGAATTTTGTTGTAAACGGATTAGTTGACTCATAATCAAAATAGTCCTGACGATTTTCACTAAACGCATTAGGTGATTTCAAGTCACTGGGGCTATCGGCTGCCCCATTGTTGAGTTTATCAGACCTTCTGCTATCTTTCTTTCCCGTCACTCTTTCAAACAGGCTAACTTTCTCCCTTTTCTCTCTTTTATTTTCTTTTCTTACTTCAATTGATTTTGAAAATAAAGTCATGCTGCTATCCCAGGATTCACTGCTTTCTTCAAATGGATTTTTCTTCCTTGGCAGTGTTGCAAATTTTTGGGGTAATGAAGCCGTCACATTTGTAAATGGGTCATTTTGTCTTCCGAAAGACGGTGCACCTTCATCCACACTGCGGTCAGGTTGGTTCATTTTAGAAGTATCAAAGCTTAATGTTCTTCTGTGTGGAGATTTGAGACTTCCTGCAAATAATTTTGTAGTCAGTACATAATCAGTCACACATTACATCACACTATGACACATTCTGTGTGCATACTGCTGCTTTTAGAATGAGCGCAATTAGCTATTTAAAGATTTAACCTTTAAAATAACCAAAGAAAACAAGCCTCAAATGCTATGGTATAGCAATCTGGAGTATGTAGGCTAATAATAATTAGTATATTGCTAGACAATCAGGAATTTACTCACCTCAGAAGGAAAAAAAACAGACTATAATGTCAAAGCTAGAGGTTGTGCTTGGCAGGATAGTGCCATAAATTCTCAAAGACTTTTTTTTCATCATTAGTATTAAATTTACTTGCTTACTTCTGAACATGGGTTTTTTTCTAGAAACGTTCTGATTAAATGGAATATTCATTTATGCTTCAGGTTTCCCAGACAGGAGAAGCAACAGAAAAAAATCAAGCCAAGCCCTGGCCAGTAGCTCAGTTGGTTAGAGGGTTGTCCCTACACACCAAGGTTTCGGGCTTGATCCCCCATCAGGGCACATACAAGATTCAACCAATAAATGCATAAACAAGCGGAACAACAAATCAGTTTCTCTGTTTCTCTCTCCCCGCCCCCCCTTCCTCTCTTTCTCTGAAATCATTCAACCAATAAAAAAAAATTATTTAAAAAAAAGAAGCCAGGCCATGAAAAGTGACTGGGACTCGCTTTTTTTTAACATCATCTAATACTGAATGCAGACAGGCTCTGTCCTTAATAAACTTACCCATTTTGAGGATAGTAGGTATTCAATAAATATTTGATCACTAAATTTAGAAAATACTACCAAGAAACTGTAATTTTTATTTTTTAATTTTAGAAGTTAAACTTTAAAAAACTAAGAAGGGTATTTCAGGCCACTGAGGATACACTCAGGGAGAATGTCACCTACCACTTTCTGGCACTGCTCCAAAGGACTCTATCTGGCGTCCGAGAAGATGCGTTTGGCCAATGGTGCCAGGCTTCAGTTTCTCAGAAGACACGTGGGCCCTGGTTAAGTCAGACATGGAGTGAGCTGAGGAGAGGCGCTGAGGACCCAGGAGGAAAGGCTTTTTTGGTTTAGATTTCATCTGTACTTCACCACTTGAAAATTCAGAATTGGCATCCGCCATGTGAGAACTTGGAATGATTGCAGAAGACGTATCAGAAAAGGTCCCATCATTTTTTCTACCTTTCATCTTATCTTTTAATTTTGCAAAAGGAGATCTTGTTTTATCCTTCATTGATAAGTCAAACATACTTGCTGTCATATTGTTCCTCATGAATTGAATATTGACCTTTATCTCACCCCTGTTTTTGGCTCTTTTTCCTTGTTTGGATTCTAATCTAAACCACCTTAAAGAGAAGGAAAAACCGGGTTGTAACATGTAATGAAGAGAGGACATCAAGCGTGGTTACATACAAATATCTTCTCGGGTAAAGCACACGAAGGTAATCTATGCAACGGAGGAGATTCCGTCCGACAAAGTACTACTGGCTTTACTCATTGTTCAATTTTTAAAAACTTACCACTATCTCTGGATGTGATGTATACTGAAGAAGTAGGTTTCCAGTAAGTTTGAGAAGGATTTCAGATAAACTTTTCTTTCACGATTTGAAAATCATTCACATAAAAAAATTCTTACCTATGAGAGCTGTTATGTTTCCACCTGGGGTAAGTGTTGCTAAGGGCCTAAAAACATTTTTTAAAATTAAAAGACACTCAAGTACAGACTTTGAAAGAATTCATTGATACAAACCATTTTGAGGCACTATAAAAATGATAAATGGCCACATTTTTAATAAAGTAATAAACAGTTCCATCCCCAAATTTCTTCCATAAAAACTATTAAAATAATTTTGTTAATACTGGAGCCCACTACATGTGGTTTATTAATCACGAAAATTGCATATGATGTAATTTAGATGAATATAAAATGGGTCAAAGCCCTTTCCTGAGTAAAAAATGCAAAATGAATAAAATGCAGGAAGTGACAAATAGTAATAAATCTTATAGTTTCTGAAGAAAATAGAAAGCTTAAATGCTTCCTGTTAGAATCTTTGTTTCATTTACTATTGCTACTGTGACAATACTGAATAAAAATTATTTTAATTGGAGCCAAATCTTATGCTATTAGTCACTTCGCCGTGTGACATTGCCCACTGTTAAAATGTATAAGAAACAAAGTTTATTTTGCTTTTGTTCAATAGTAGTTTTACCCATGAGAAAGTCTCCAGTTGTCAGTGTCACAGTGATCATTCTACAGGGCAAACAGCCAAAAAACTGCAAAATCCAGTCTAGAAGAGTTTCTACAATGTTTTCACATTACTTAACAATGGAGCACAATATCCATTCCTGCAGACGGGTTATTATTTAAACCCAGCTCTAATCAAGTGTAACAAATTTTCTTAGCTACAAAGGCGCTCTGGTCTAATTTTACATTAGTGCTTTCTCTCACTGTTACTAACAGGATATGCCAGAAGAAGGTATATTTACTGTACAGCACGTGGAAGACTGGTCTTTCCAGGCAGGAGAGAAAACTGGCACAGAACCTACATCCCAGCTACACTTTAGCAAGTCACATGCAAGAGAAATATTTTCTTAATTAACTTGAAGCAATTCAGCCAATTAAGATCTAGGTGCACCCAAACAAGCAACTTTTAAAATAAAAGAATATTTCATAATAGAAAGCATCAACCGGATACCCTAAACTGAGAAAAATCCTTTATCTGAGGCAAATGGCAAAATCTGAAGATGTAGAGGCTAGAACTGACAGCAATAAACTCTGTGGAATACAGAACCTTGAACACAAACTTGGGCACTCGAAAAGTCTGGAAATGAGAAAAGGTTAGATACCCAGTTGCTAACTTAGAATTTGGAAAATAGAATCATTTTCAATGGGGGAGAAACACTTCTGATGAATGACACTGCAGAAATACTCAGTAGCATCTCAAACTTTACAGAAAATAGGTGAGCACACTTTGTTAGAAATATACCAAAAACAAAACAAAAATAAACCAAGCATATAGGATTTCTACATGTATAACAAGTCAAAGCAAACAGAGAAAAAAGTAAAACAATAACCCAATAAATGAAAGGGGGTAAAGGTCATCAAAACTCATAGAATTTTACAAATAAGACAAATAAATCTTCTACTTTAATATCCTTATTGCAGAGATGAGGAAAATGAGGCACAGAGAATGTAAGTAACTTCCAATGTCGAGTTAAAGTCAATAAAGAAAATATCCAAGGCTGATGAATAACATCTGCATGAAAACAGAAGTTCTTCCATATTTGATGAACCATATATGTTAATAAGATTAAATGCACAGCTGGCCATATGTTACGGGCACTCTATTTAATCGGGAGATTGACAGCCAAAGAAGGCAAGGCATCCTACACCAGAGTGTAAGCTTCATGAAGGCAGCTCAGCTCACCTTGCACTACATAAATGTAAACTGAATTATTTCTAGAATGGTATTTTAAAACAACCAAGCTACAATACACCGTGTGTGCATGTGTGTGGGTTCTGCATTGTTTTGCTTTTTTGTAGGGAACACTAAAGACTTACATGAGCTTTAAAAAATAAAGCAAGTCAGTGCCTGAATACAATCTGTAAATACAGTATTCCCCAGCCTCCTCCTATCCCCTCCACAAAATACTGCTAAGAACTTTAAATATACTAATTTAAAATAGAGGCATGACAAATAACTTTAGGTGCTTTGTTTTGAAAGGGAAGTCTTAATGAGACCTTCAAAAATCACCCCAGAGATAAAACTTGTTTTCCCAGGCTTCAAACAGATAAAATGAAGACACAGCATTTGGGGCTTAGTGGATTAATGGCTGATTTTTTTCACCTCTTGAGTGCTGGATTTAAACTGTATATGGCCTCTGTTCAATTTTTAGTGGGCACAGGTCCATGTTCAAAAACCACCACACATGTGGGAACTATTCCCAAGCAATTGGTGCTGTGTGGTCAGAAATGGGACAAGATTGGCAGTAAGGGTGCCAGAGGCCAGGACGCAGGTGCACTGCGGAGACACACACAAAAGTCCTAAAATCGGCATGTGTCTGAGTCATACCTAACTCTGGGGACTCTGATTGTTATTACTTTCACGAGCATAAAAAAAAAAATCAACATCACCCACTTCTATACTTCTGTTGTAAAAAAAAAAAAAAATCAATAGATATTACATAACAGCATGAACAATTTTACCATTCTATTATTAAACATTGTATTATTTCCTTAAATCTTGTGCCAGAACCAACCCAGACACCCATGAAAGGGGGAGGTACAGTTCTTTTTCCATGCTCCGCTCAAAGTGTACAGGCACAGGCCCCTTCCCCCAACCCTCCTTAAAAAAAAAAAAAAAAAAAGGTATTTAACTTCAAGGTATAAAAATAAGTAAAATAATAGTTTTAGCTATCACACTTCTTTGCCTATCATGACACAACTGCAAGACAAGCTGTAAATACTTGTCTTCAGTGTCAAGAGTAAAAAGTGTCACACCCAGCAGTTCCATGGGTCTTCTAACTCAGCTGGTAACCTTCATCATTCATACCAGTTTTCTAAAAAGCACTTGGGAATACGCTGACAAGGTTCAGCAACGTGCAGAATATTAAATATCTTTCTTGCAATACACCAGTGACTCAAGTCTGTCTCTTACTGTGCCACATGCACAGCTGTGCTGCAAAAGGAAACTATTAAATATATTAAAAATCTAGAAATATTACCAATAAAGATACCTCATCTAATATGTAGTCCCTATTTATCCACAAAGAAAGAAAATGTTAGGGATTTAATAACATGAAAATCACTTCGAATGCAATAACATCGCAAGCCTTGTTGATAACATTTTAAAGCATTTCCCCCAAAAAAGTTCTAACCAATTTTATATAGTAGCCAATAGAGAATTTCCATAGGGAGACTACAATATGACTGTTTACAGCGAAATGTTTTATAATTGTGATGTTGCCAAAAATAAGGAGTAAAACAAGGAGAAACTTGAAAAGCTTGTTTCATCCTCAGAATCTCTGGGTTCACAGCTGGGCCTACTTTCACTTGGCAAATTTACATTTGAGGAAGGCCTGTAATACATCATTCATCGCAGGAGAAGTACTGTCAATGCAGTATGAAATCTGAAGTTACAATATACTTACAAGTTTACACTCAAAACACTTTGAATATTATACAGTCTCATCCAAAATTGGTAATTTGAAACAAACTATTTGATAATTATCCATTTTCAATTTAAATTTGATAAATCCCTCAGAGAAAACTAAATGCCACTTTGTAGGTATCAAACAGTTTTATTGAAATCATTGATATATACTCAACCTTATCCTTTTAAATACCCTTTCTCTCACAATGTTTTCATATCCTTAACTAATCTAAATATTTACCTTTGTTTGTCTTACATGCCTAGTATTTCTTATCTCTCCACCCTTTTACCCTGTGCATTAAATCTTAGGTCAAGATCTGATGGAAAACTTTTTTAAATAAAAATAAAAATTCCAATCAAGAAAAGCTTGCAGGAAGAAACGCATAGGCAAAAGCAAGAGTTGGTTGCTTTAAAATAAGAAATTAACATAAGTGTCAAGAAAGTTACCATTATGAAAAAGTTTCTAAAAGTGTAAATTTCAGTTATCACTGAAATAAACAGCAAGGCTATTTTGTTAAATTTCAATTCCTCTCATAAATTCAACCTATGTTGATCTCTCATTAATTCCATCAATTATAATGTTCTCTCAGAACAGAAAAGTTATGTTTGAGGAAGGGGTAAATATACCTATCTCTGAAAACATACTATTTTTCAATGTAAGACGTAACATCCCAGTGTTAACTTATATTATGGCTTTTTAAATTAGAATATATTTAGCCTAAGCTCGAAAGTCATATATCAAAAGCCACATTTTCATGGAAGGTGTCATTACATCATTTCATCACAAGAATTTAATCATTGTCTCCAATATAATCTTTAATATGATCTAAACACACTGGTTTTGCATAACTAATTCTGAAGTAATACAGCAGCTCCCGTATTTTGGAAATTCAAAGGAAAATGTTAATGTGTTCAAGTTGAGGATGTTTTTTCTCTTTGAATGGCTTTAGGCACCACTAAGACGTTCTTACTATAAAAAAAATGGTTGCACTCAAATAAAGGCCACTGTGATTATAATGTTGAAATGACATACTGAGTTCTAAATTTGATCATTGATCTTTTAGCAGCTTCAGAGTTCGACACAGATATATGACATTATATTGGCAGGTTTAGTTCTCTGCTATTCCATCTTCTGGAAATGTGTAATGTTGAAAGACAACCATTTACCCACGTGTTGTTTTAGCTGGTCAACACTGTGATCCAGTCTTCTTATACTGACAATCCAGTGCAACATACTCAATCATCTAAGATGAACACTTCGCACAAATGAGAGTAAAGGGACCCTCTGAAGGCGCCATTTAAAAACTGTTTCTTCACAAGGGCTATTTTTACTTCCAAGTCATGCCACTACGGTGCTTGAAACTGGGTCATATACTGTAGTCCTAAAACCAATGCCCCAGATACACCAATAATTTCCAAGAACAGAAAATCCGTAAGGAAGACATAGCGAAGCTCCCCCAAATTCCAAATAAATGGCACAACTTACTCTGTTTTCCTTCTTTGTTTGTCCTCAAAGATGTCATTGAGGTTGATGGCCACCTGCCCTAAAAACTTATCCAGCCCCACCAGGGACCTGTGCATCAGTGTGAGGACCAGAATGTACTTGTCGGGGCTCCCCTGCACCAGCAAGCCGGGGAGCTCGAAGGAGGCCTCTTCCTTCCAGACGGGCTGCAGGCTTTTCTCGGCTACCGAGGTGGAGTACTTCTCCTTGCCCAGCTGAATGATCGTGTACGTGTCATTGGTGCCACTTTTGCCTTTCGGCCTCAGGTCTCGGGCCTGCAGCACCGTGACCTGCACGTGGGTCGGGAACCACTTCTGGGCTTGCTCGGACAGCATCCTGCCGCCCGTCCCCGGCACCCAGGTCCCCAGCGCAGGCGGCGCCCCTCCCGGGGGAGAGCGGGTCCCCATCACCGCATCCTCAGGGCACCGATTGGGCCCGGGCCAGCGCCCGGCGGCCCAGCTTCCCGGGGGCTGATGTCAGCGGGCCTCCCTCCCCGGGGCAGCCCGGGGGCGAGGGCGGGGGCGCGGCCGCTCTCGGGGTCCCCTGTCCTCAGGGACACAGGGGCCCACCATCACCTGGCCTCGCCGACCGGCCCGGCGCCCGCGGCCGCACCCTTCACGCCCCGCCGGCCCCAGGGACGAGCCCTCGGCGGCGACGGCGGCGGGCGGCGCCCGGGCCTGCGGACAGGTGAGG
>NW_005871393.1:877988-881864 GCF_000147115.1 Myotis lucifugus | reverse complement strand
TGCGTGGCGACCGAGGGCGCGCGAAGCCAGCTCCTGCCGGGCTGGATGCGCCTGGTGGGGTTCCCCGCTGCCTGGCACCGCGCTGGGCTCTGGGGACGTGGGGGCCGACCCCGGCCGGCGGGGGCCGCTCGTGAGAGCCCGGCCACATCTAGGGAGACCCCGCGTCCATCTCTGGAAGCTGTCTTTGCTGTATCCTGGAGACCTTGTGCCTGGCACAGAGCCGGCCTCCAGAAGCAGGGATGGAGTGAATCAATCCCCTTCGTTGACTGAAAACACAGTTTTCTCAACCCCTTTATCCCCTCTTCTTCTGAGAAAAAGAAAAGGCTGTTAATTGCCTGGGATGACCCCCCTTCTTCCCCCCAACACACACACACATAAGGAAAGGGAGAGAGGGAAGCAGATGGGTCCCAAAACTAACACAGGGATTAATAAAGATAACGGGCGGCTTTGGGCTGGAGTCCTCAGACCTGTTTCCGGCCACCACCTGTCTGTGTCATCTGTCTTGGTCCAGTCACTTTCCCTCCCCGAGCCTCCGTTTCTTTATGGGTAAGAAAACTCCTGTCTAAGACTCCATTGCGACTCTGTGGACTCAACGTCAACAGGACCCCTTGGGACACTGGAAGTCTGGTAGACTATGCGGTTTCTGAACTCAAGCCCAGAGACCATTCTGGTCACATACCATCAACTGAGAAAAGCCAACAGCCTCCTTCACCAAAGCACAGACAACTGCCTTAGCTTAGCTGCTCCTGAGGGCAAGGCCTGGTGCCCCACCCCTCCACCACCTGCTGCTGGAATGAAAATGGGGATATGTTAACACGGTGCTTTTCCCACACCAGCCTGATCTATGGGTAATGGCTGATGAGTCAGGAGCCTTGCTTGATGTCTTAGCTCTGCCAGAAAGTCAGGATACAGCTCGTGGTGGCCACTACGCTTCCTGAGGCAAGGAATTTAGATTTAGACAAAACAGCTAGTGCAGAATTGGGAGGAATATTCTGAGATAATGTATGTTTCCTAGCATAGTATGGCACATAATTCTAAATCTCCCTTTGCTTCCCCTATTTCTCAATTACGAGAGACTTTTTTATACGACCTTTATTGTTTTTTAAAAAAATACATTTTATTGATTTTTTACAGAGAGGAAGGGAGAGGGATAGAGAGTTAGAAACATCGATCAGCTGAGTCCTGCACACCCACTACTGGGGATGTGCCAGCAACCAAGGTACATGCCCTTGACTGGTATCCAACCTGAGACCCTTCAGTCCACAGGTCGATGCTCTACCCACTGAGCCAAACCGGTTAGGGCTACCTTTATTGTTTTTATTTCCATTCATGTCTTATTTTCCCAAGGAAATTCTAAGCCCTTTGGGTTGCCTTGTGTACCCGGGGTCATCACTTCACAGAGCTAGCAAGCAGTAGGCACTCAGTTTGTGGAAGGACAATGCTTTTTCTTTCTTTGACTAATTTTGAGAGTAAAACAATGTGATCGATGTACATACAACTTTCCAATTTAAAATGGCCATAAAAATCTCAGGTATTGTGCTCATTATCTTCAGGCACCATTTAAAAGTTTTTCATTTAAGGAAGACATTTATGTTCTCCATGTTTTTGTTTTTGTTTTTTTTAGCATCATCATATCTACAGATTACTAGCTGCATTCCTTAAGCTCTAAAAGCCAAGGGTCTTTTCATTAAATATTTTTTGAATGAAGGTATGTGAGGGTCCAGTGTACTATGTGTGACAGAAAAGCAACCAGATAGTTTAAAAACCTTGGGGGAGAAAGAGGGGGTCTTATTTACATTATTTAAATCTTAAAGTCAAGTCCTAGTCCTTGACTTTAAAGGAAAACAACACAGACCTCAAAGACCACCCAGATTCCAGCATATTCTTTCAGAGACCCACTGGTGTTTATAAATTTCCTTTCGCTATTGGAATTTTTAGTGCTGTTTACACACAGTGGCTGGTGTGAGTCCTGCATGAAGTAGGCACTTCAATAAGGGACAATGGATTAATTTTTACTACCAAGATCTTCCGGAAACCAAACTTGAATAACCCTGAGCTAGACACCATCAAGAATGGAAAGACCTGGTTTTAGGCCATTCTAAT
The DNA here is from genome assembly GCF_000147115.1 of Myotis lucifugus. Classification (NCBI taxonomy): domain Eukaryota; kingdom Metazoa; phylum Chordata; class Mammalia; order Chiroptera; family Vespertilionidae; genus Myotis; species Myotis lucifugus. The sequence goes on along the minus strand of NW_005871393.1, from coordinate 879,761 downwards.
AAAAGTTTACCATAAAAATGTACAAAGAAAGGCAGAATTTTCCATCATCAAGAGACAGTATCTGAAAAGGCCATGTATGGCAAACAGAACAAAATCATCGTATCGTGAGTATAGCATCTGGATCCCAGAGTGGGCAGTTGTCAATTTTAATGAAAAATCTTCTTTAGGAATTTTTAATTTTTAGGGCATGCATTGGAATAGTCAAGTGGTGGAATTTCAACCAGGATCCCCAGAGAGAAATCTTTTGATACTTGAAACCTACAAAAACACAATGAGCATCATGAAAACAAATTTAGTTAAGTGGGGAATTTTTATCAATTGCATTTTACAAGTCTTCATGTCTCTATGAAAGGTTGTAATTAAATAAACAATCGGCAATTAGTTATAATAGAGGATGTGTGCTTCTAAAGAGCTCACATTGTTTGGTAAGCTTGATTAATGATTATAAACCTGTTTACAAGTATCGTTTCACTCATCTCTGAAATGTAGCCATCTCTGGGGTGGAAGTTGGCAGCGCTGGTTCACAGCAACACCATAACATGCTGCAACACAATTTAGGGAATCCTCTAAAGGCAAGAGCTGACCAACTGGAATTATGTCTCTTCCTGTAACACCTACATTTCTTCTCAGTTTTCCTAAAACCTGGCCAGAGCCAAAATTGTTTAGTGTTACTCTCTGGCAAGATCAGGAGTTATGAATTAATGTTTGCAAGCCAGAAAAAGAAAATAGTATATTTTGGCCCTAGGGAAGCAAATCAACAGCAGCAAAAGAGCTAAATACAATTCAGGATTGTATTCTAAAAGGGAAGTGATTTCCTATAAAAAAGTGGGTTGTTGTTGTTTTTTTTTAATTATTTGTATTAAGAGAGTAAAAACAGGTCAGTTGAGTCCAATATATCCTTGGCTCAGAGTGAAAATCATGGCAGCTACATAAGATCTGGAATCAAACATTTGGTGACTAATCAGTGTTTTCTAACTCCCATGTCCCACTCAAATTTTAAGCATGTTATCACTATTTTAAACATCTACACTAATAAAAGAGAAACATGCAAATTGGTGTCACTCCGCTATGCTCACCAGCCAATCAGGATAAGTATGCAAATTAACCCAACAAAGATGGTGGTTAATTTGCATATGTAGGCACGGAGCAAAGACTGAAGATGACTGAAGACTAAAGACAACTTAAGACTGAAGATGACTGAAGACTGAAGAGGCTTGGCTTCTCCACTGAGGCTGGAGCGGAGGCCTGGGTCCCGGGTGCCAGAGCAAAACCAGTGCCGGCAGCCAGGGGAAGGAAGGCCTATTGCACGAATCTCTTCGTGCAACGGGCCTCTAGTTATTAAATAATAGCTAACATTTGCTGATTGCTCACCTCATGCTAATTTCTTTAATATCATAATTTCATGTAATTTCAAAGAGATGAAGCTGCAGCCAACACAAACATTACCATCGTATTTTTCCTGCCCCCTCACAAAGAATGAAGGAAGGCTGTGAGGCGGACTCTCCTCCTTCCGGATTGCTCCCATCCAGATGAGGTAGGAAACCTCCAAGCCAAATCCTTCTATCCGTTGAACAACTCTTGTACTTCAGTTGGCTTTAAGCATGATCATCGCATCCTTGACACAATCCCAGGGCCTTACACCACTTGAGTGAAAGCACGGAGACATGCAACAAAGATGGTGGTTAATTTGCATATGTAGGCACGGAGCAAAGACTGAAGATGACTGAAGACTAATGACAATCGATCTAGTTTGCAACTCATGGTATACTCACA
>NW_005871393.1:791339-877692 GCF_000147115.1 Myotis lucifugus | reverse complement strand
GAAAAACGTTCAGCTTCCATTCAGGATACCCAAGGCTCCCACACCCACTCAAGCTACCAAGGACACTATGAGACATTGCTGTAGAGTATAGCACAATAGATGAAAAAGCATGCGTAAGTTTACACATGTGAAATTTTATCATGGTTTTAAGCTGTGTCTATTAAATATGTACCTCTTAGCATTCACACTTTTCCCTCTAGTCTCAATGGTTGCTTGAAACGGTGAGCTAAGCGGATTTAAAAGCAAGAGAATTCTAGTTTACCCCATTCAAACTTTGTCAAATGCAACTAAACTTGTTAAGATACTGAACACGTAAAGGATAAATAGGAACTTGATAGCTAAGTAGATAAACACGTGATGGGTCGAAACTGACTGACTATGCAGAACAGACAATATACTGTATGAAGCAAGAGATGATTTTTCGGGGGGGGGGGAGGCAGGAGGAGGTTGAATAGGGTAAAGGAGGTCAAATATTTGGTGATGGAAAGAAACTTGACTTTGGGTGGGGAGCACACAATGGGATATACAGATATCTTGTTTCCCAGGAGGCACCTTAAAAGTGAGCAAGATCCTACAGCTCCCGGTGCCATGCGCCATGCTGGTTTGGAGCAGCAACAGAAGCAGCCGACTAGCAGGTCAGGGGACTCTAGGCAGAGACGGTCTGAGGCAACTCCCTGAGCCTCCTGTCATCAGAGAGGCACCAGAAAAACCTCTGAGAATTTCACCTTCCCCCAAAAGGTGTGCAAATGACTAAGAAACCGCTGGATAGACCAAAGCAATCTGCTATGTCAGGACTGCGAAGATTTGTTTTGCATGCATGCATCAAGGACCAGGGACCAACCAGGCCGTGGTTCAAATTTCAGGGTCAAGCTTCCTTTAGCAACAAAATGCATTCAATGTTATGCCCAGATTTCAAGATCCCCACAGACCAACAGGGAGCCACCCAAGTCCGATGCAAAAGCAGACAGTCCTTCATTATTATTACAGACCCGGGTCTGGCTCCCAGGCCCTTCTGACCCAACGGCAAGAAGGGGAGAGAGACCGCCATGAGAAAAAACAGGGTTTTAATAGGGGGTGGAGTGAGGGGACTGTGGGCCCTGCCGATTGGCCAGGCGCAAGCCAGGTCTTGTTACATAGGATGCAGTAATTTTTATGGCGTGCACATCCCTCAACTGTCATTGGTTAGTTTAAAGAAATCCCGGGCGTGGCCAGCAGAGGCTTGGACTTCCGGGAAGAAGGTAGCACATGGCTGCTGCCCAACATGGAGGATACGGGGTAAGATAGAGGGCATAGCCCTCACCCTTTCATTCTACTTCTCAGCTGAAATGAAATAAAGGGTTCAAAATTCACTAACTGTAAGCTCTGTTGTGTGACAGAAGCACATATTCCTCCAAGTATTTCTTTCTACATCCTATTCATGTCTGTGGATGTTTTTCTTTCAGTGGTTAGACTAATAATGACTGCAAATTATAATTGCTAATATTCTCTAGAGGAGAAGGCTTTTAAATCACCTTCCAGCATTAATACCGATTTAAAAAAAAAAAACAACACTAAGTTGCATTTGGAATTTCCTGGATTCTTCTGTTTGTCATGCAAATATTCAGCTCTGCTCTTTTTATGATAATATGAAATAAAGTAGTTTCTCATAGTAACATTGTAAATCATTTGCTTTCTATTACATGCAGCTGGTCTTGTTACTGTAATGATTTTCTGTGAGTGCATATTGCAGAACACATAAGATGCAATGCGATAGTCCTTTATTCAGAATTTATATGCAATTCTTGTTTGCCCAGAAATAACGAGACAATTTGGAGATACACTTATTTATTGTAATGCATTTCTTTTTAATAGGTATCTACATTTGGGGGGAATCTAAATTTCTAAAAATGATATGCCATCTCTTTTGGTTATATGGACTCGAGTTTTCATTGCACTGAAAATTCAGAATCAAAATCAGAAACAGCTGAGGTAGTTACTCGGGTGCCTTCCTCCAGCCTTATTCAAAAGACTATAGGATGAACGGTAAGAATTAAGTAAACCACAAATTATTTTGGAGTGTCTGGTTTATATTATAGATAAATTTTTCACTGCTGGTTGTTTTTTCAAAAATATTGCCTGTATTTTTTGATATTCATTCCTATGATCTAATGTAAACGATGTCCTACCAGTTTAATGTATTATTTATTCATAATTACTTTTTTTATTACACTCATATGCTATAAATATTTCTCACTCTGCTCTTTTGGATCTCCTCCAGAGAGCAATAGTCTCCAAAACATGTCTGGAAAATGTTATTGCGAGAACTATCCCCTCTTCGCCTTGGCACATAACTGATTTCGCACCTTGGATGGAGCCTAACCAGATCAGCAATGAAGCATCTATTGGTAAGACACCAGCTTAAAGATTATTTATTAAGAAGCAACAACAAAATGTCAAGACGGAGTGTCACTCTGGTGTCAAATTTTTCTCCCTTACCGGTCTGGACAAGAATTTTAAAATTCTTGATGTTAAATTTGCATGAGTTTGTAGTTTGATGACATCAAAGTAGGTTCGTTTTTGGTTTCGAAGTATAAATGTCTGTAAACCTTTTTTTATACATACTTCAAAATGGTAAATTTATCCAATATTTACTATTTCATTTTATTTGCAAAGGGAGCATCACCAACATGATGCATTGCATATAATAGGGGAAAAAGGAGATTACTAGTCTATGGGCCACATATTTTATTTTATTTATTTTTTAAATATAGTTTTATTGATTTTAGAGAGAGGGAGAGAAACGTCAATAAGGAGAGAGAATCATTGTTTGCCTGCCTCCTGCTCACCCCCCACTGGGGATCAAGCCTGCAACCTGGGCATGTGCCCTCACCTGGAATTGAACCCTGATCTCCTGGTTCATGGGTCTATATTTGATTTCAGAGAAGGGAGGAGAGAGAGATAGAAACATCAATGATGAGAGAGAATCATTAATTGGCTGTCTCCTGCACGCCCCACACTGGTGATCGATCTGGCAACCTGGGCATATGCCCTGCCCAGGAATCGAACCGTACCTTCTGGCTCATAGGTTAATGCTCAACCACTGAGCCACACCAATGGGCAGGCCACATATTTTAGAAGTATGTTTAATTCTCACTACCATGTTCTGCTCTATTCTCATTTTTCTCAGTGGTCCCTGTGGCTCTGTATGAGCACCCTCCACACTGGGGTCACCATATCGGTGGACATAGGGACATGTGAAACCTGCCAGAGCAACAAAGTGGGAAAGAACCTCTCCACACCCCTGACTAGTAACAACAATGTTACGTCTTAAAGGAAGTGGGGACAGTTCCTACCACACGGCCCCTCCCACCCCTGCCTCACCTCCATGTAAAGAGAAGGCCAACCTACCTCCCAATCCCAAGTCCCTTGGGCCCTATGTCTGGGGTGAAGTAAGGCGGGTGGGGCTCTGAAGATGTGAACTGAACTGTAAGCCAGTCCAGGGAGGTTTGTGTTTTAATTCCAGGGTGACCAGAATGTTAGGAAACAAGCTGAAGCTATTCTAACAGGATATGCCAACTATTAGTGTCTTCAAAAACCACCAGAAGAGCCTTTTGGTTCTTAGACCTACTGCGTGCAGTAAGGGAGACCACCACCTTGACAGTCTCAGTTGGGAAAGGGTGTTAGGGCCTGGGCTGCTGACGGTGAGGGGGTGATGGAAGGCAAGAGTGGGGGTCATTTGGGTGACACTTTGAGCAGTTTGTGACGTTACAGCTTTACGTAAGTGCAAAAGCAAGGCTAGGGTCTTGGTGTGAATCTTGCTGAGCAAGTTGCTGGTCTTGATCAGTAGACTTATCTTCCAGAACAATTGTGTTCTAGATCAAACAGACAAGTTCTTTTGCATGATCTCAGTGTTGTCTAACACAGGGACCAGGAAATCGTTTTTTGGCCCCAGTACTGATTATCTTGGGGACAAGACATTACAAGGGCGCTGTTCTCAAATTAGAAAGGCAGATTGTCCCACAACAGTGTTACAAGCACTGTTTGTCCACAATTGGGCAAAACTAAAACCATTTATGTTTACATCCCACTTCACTGAGATTTTGAAATAAATTAAAGTACACTATATTATTATCCTCGTTTGAAATTGGAAGCCCAAAGAAGTTAAAAACTTGTCCAAGATCACAAATCTAATCATCGGAGGAGTCAAGATTCAGACCTAGCTCTGTGTAAGGACCACCTGGCTAAGATATTGGCCGCCTCACTGGTTAGCTGGAGTGGTGCTGTCTGACTTTGGAATCTTGCTATTTCCCACTGTACCACACTATTTCCAGGGAAGGTAGAGCTTAGCCATTTTTCTTAGCTGAGTTTCAGTCTATTTTTTCCTTTAGTGATTAAAACAAGACCATGTCCTTGGCATGACACGTGTTGGTATTTAATTACATGCTTCTTGCACAGCTCTTTATTTATGTCTTTTCACGTTGATAACATTGAAATAAGCCAAATCTGCTTCTTGCATTTCTTTTGTATCTTCCAGCACTTAGTAGGACCCCAATACTACATTGAACTGAGTTTAAATCTTTGCCATTCCTCGGATAATATCTCCACTACAGAGTTTTAGCTACTATTTAAGACACAACTGTGTCTTACAAAGACACAACTCTGCCAATTATTCGTTGTGACAATGAGCAAACATTTCCCCAAATTTTCCAGCAAGCGTATCACCCCTGCATACAGATTTTTCACTGGAAAGCTTTTCTCTGATATTCAAAATCTTAAAAATATATAGATAATTGCATCTCAATTGTATCAGAAGTAAAGATAAAGCTACAAAACTACGGAAACATTTGTAAAACAAAGACCAACTGGCATTTCAGCTGCAAAACATAGGGTGGATTTTGTTCTCCTATATCAACCAGGGGTGGTTGCTCCAGGCCCCTGCCCTGTGGGACTAAGACAACAACTCACAAAAGGGGGTTGGGGGAGGTGGTTCCCTCTATATCCTAAAGTCAAACAAACAAAAACTAAACCAAACCCCATCTCTTTTATCACAGAGAGTGGAGTGGGGTGGGAAAGGACAGGCAGGGCAGGGGAAGGGGCAGCACTTGTTTTTCTTAGAACATTCTTCGAAAGATAATCTTGCAATACTTGTTACCTGCCCCTGCTCACCTCCACAGATTTCACGTTGACCTTCTATTCTTTAGGGTTGCCACAAATATTTATTTTGTAACTTGATTTTTCACCTGGATCCAAATGTTGGCAATAGGGGACCTTATGTAACGTTATTTCTTGCAGGCCCCACCTTCCTGTAGGGACAGCCAGCGCTACAACCATTTTGACGAAGAGTACTCGCTCTCCATAGATGTTGAATCGTTGGAACATGGAGGGAACAAACTGGAAGTGGCCAGTGGTCACGGAGCGCTTTGGCTTTTAGGGGTTTATTTGGAAGCTTAGAGAAATAGATCCTACTGTCAGCATTTGATGGTGACCATGGACTGCCTGAGGAGGCAGGGAGATAGTTCAAGGTGGTATTGAGGAATGGGTGGGTGCATCCATTTAAAAACTTCAGCACAAATGGGGGTGGGGTGCATTTGAGACCCCGTTCTTTTCCCAGTGGAAATCCATTAGCAGAATGAAAGGGAGAACTAGGTGATTATTTTAGATATAAACGCTTTCATTTGCAATCACCTAGGTAATGTATGCATTCCCTTTGCCTGGGTTGTTGAAATTGAAGCACTTCTTCGAATTACTTAGCAAACAGCTTTAGTTATCCATTTTACTAAGTGAATGGACTCAATGTCAGATATCCTGGGAATTTAGAAAGTGATTTTCAACCTTGACATAGTAGCAGGGACAGGGATGGCTCTTTTTCTGAAAGGTGAAGCAAGGATACACCCCTCCTCCCCCCGCTGCTGAGACGAAATGACTTCAGCCTTCCCTCTGGCTCCCTCTTATTTCTTTTGTCTTCTTTGGTCTTTACTCGCCTACACTGACTGACCCTCTACATCCACTACAAACTCGCTGTTTTACTGTTTGGAGTTCAGAATGCTTTGAGTTGTCTAGACAAAACATTTCATTGTGTGATAAGGAAATTTCCACTTTTATGCAAGGACATGTTCAAGTGGCTGCCTACAGGTGTTATTATCGTTTCTTCCTTGTCTATATATCTCCTTTGGAACTTCTCTTTCCAAATTTTATGCTTAAAAATAAAACCAGCCCTACCTGGTTTGGCTCAGTGAATAGAGCGTTGGCCTGCGGACTGAAGGGTCCCGGGTTCTATTCCAGTCAAGGGCACATGCCCGGTTTGCAGGCTTGATCCCCAGTAAGGGGCATGCAGGAGGTAGCTGATCAATGGTTCTCATCATTGATGTTTCTCTCCCTCTCCCTTCTGCTCTGAAATCTATAAAAATATAATTAAAAATTTAGATATACATATATATATAAACCAAAGTTACTTGTTCTAGCTGAGCTTTGAGTAAGGGCTTTTCATTGCAACACCCTGCAGGTCACCTGAATGTCACAACCCCTTTTCAGGTGAGATGCCTGGGGTCATCTGAATACAGAAGCTCTGAATACAGAGCTTCTTTCTATATTTTTTTCAGAAGCATTTGATGACTCAGAAGGAAGGAATACCTACCTGGATTCTGAAGAATGTCACCTACTCCTCAGCTTTTATCTCTGTTTGGTTTTCAGGGAGTTGGCCTCCAGCAAGATAACAATTCTTGCCCTTGTCTTATGACTCAAGCTTCTGGTACCGGGTCCTTGTATTTGGCCTTCTCAGTGCCCGCTCTTTCCTTCCGTCTTCTTGTTTTGACCTTGGTTTACCAACCCCATGAACTGGGGCAGCACAAACCTATAGGGGAGACCAGCTGTACCCCTCAGGCCCTGGGCTGCCTGCTCCTGACACCACCTCCGCCAGCCCAGGCCCAGCTAACAGAGAACACACACTTTCACCTGGTTAGCTTCTTCCCTCAGGGACCCAGAGTTCAGTTCAAGTAGGTTAAAGCATTACATTTGTCAATTTGTAAAGGATCAAGTTGTGAAAAGAAGGGCAATCCTGTTCTTGGAGACTTTATTAGCCAGTAAATGCAATATGATACATTTATAGGAGCGAAGACCCAGATTTTCTGAGCTTCACAGAGCCAGAGAGATGTGTTTATTTCATAGAGTTTATGGAATGGCTGTAGCATAGGTACATTTTTACAAGGCAGTCCAGTGACTTGAGTTATTCATAAAGTAAAAATGGGCAACAAGTACCTACAGGTCTAAGTATAATTTATATACATATTCACCTAATTAAATGCAAACAACCAAAGCCATCTGCTTTTAATTTTTGGTTTAATTTTTCAGTTCTTTCGTTGCTTTTTTTTTTATGTGAAAAGAAGGTGAATTAACTTTCTAAAAAAATTTTTATTATATCACAAGCTGGTATCACAGTAGATTGCACCTATGGTGGCAAACACTCGTATCAATAAAAGTGACATGAGGTCACATTCAAGAGTCCTTCACCGGAACAAAATAAATCAGAATTATATGGCAAACCCTTTACAGCTTGTTATCATTTTGCTAAGAAAACAGAGCTACTGAACCTTTTATATGCAGAAGCTGAATATAAGCAAGAAAGGGTTTTCAGGTGAAGCCAAATTCTGGAGCTGTACTTTGACACAGGTCTTCTATTAATCTTGTTATTGTTGTTAGTGCATTCTTGTTCTCCCTCCATTCCATTCGTGCTATTTTATGGCCTTTTAAAAAGAGACCTTCTGAGGGGGGGAAAGTATACATTTTAAGACTGGTGTAAAGGGCAGTACCAACTACGTAGGAAAGGCAGAGTATAAATAGCAGGGATAGAAAATTGTTGGATGGGTAGACAGATGGATGGATGGATAGATAGATAGATAGATAGATAGATATTACAACTTTCCTTTTAATTTTGAATCTCTCCTTTACATTTATCATGTGCCAGAAAATTAGGTGAGTCAGCAAAATGTTTTCAAGGAAGGACAGAAATTTCAGGAGTTGGTTTTAAAAATGTTTAGTTGTGTGTTTTTTTTTGACCGGCCGTGGTGGCTCAGGAGTTGAAATTTTTTGTTCTATTTAGAATGGCAAAGAAGAATGTGGTGCCACTTTATTTGTTTCTATTCTTGTGCATTTTCCATGCACATGAGCCAAACAAGTCAAGTTACACAAAACAAAGCATGACAATCTCTCTGACCACCTTCCCACTCCGACGTGGCCTCAGAGGGGTGGGAGGTGAAGCGTTGGTTGTGCGTTCTTCAGTTTCCTGTCTACGTGTTTCACACATATCTGTACACATCTACATATATCTGTTGTTTGCATACATGAGATCTCTATATATTCTTCTTCTTTTTTTTTCACCCAATATATCATGGAGCTCATTTTAGGCAAGTACACATAAGTCAATTTCTTTTTAATGGCTACACAGAATTTTATAGCATGAATCTATGATAATTCAGGTCTCTGTTATAGTACATTTTTTATTTCCATTGTTTTCCTATTATAAAATTCTACAATGAATATCTTTTTGTATTACTTTTTTAAAAGGGGGAGTATTTTTTTAGGATAGTTTCCCAGAAATGGAATTGCTGGCTCAAATAGTAATCCTTTTAAAATTTTTATAGGTTTTGCTAAATTGTCTTCCAAAAGCTTATCTTTTCACTGCATTATGAGTGCCCATTTTCTCACATTCTTGAAAGCCCTTGGGATTACAAATCATTTTTTTGTTTCATCTTTCTAATTGTGTGAGTGAACGTTTATATTTTATTATTGAGTTGATCATGTATTTACTTAATTACAAGGCTAATTGAACATTTATCTCTTTGTGAATTGCCTATGCATATTTTGGCCATTTTTTAATTTTTTTACTTTTGATTTGTTGAAGTTTTTATTAGCTTTGGATATTAATTCTCTGTCTGTTAAATGTATTGCAAATATTTTCTCCCAGTCTGTTCCTTTTTAAAAAGCCTTATTTATTTCTTAATCCTGTTTGAGCATATAAAATTATTGGTAACACTTAAACATTTCAAGAAATTTGGTAGCTAACATATTTCTTACCACATTAATTATTAAGTAAATTTTAAATGTAAACTTGAATCTTATTATATTCTGAACGTTTGCTTAAAGTGCCTTTGAATTTTTTCTCTTTAACTGTTTTTCTTTCTATTAAAACACTGTCCACATTATTACTGTCACCTTTTGTCTATTCTTGACATGTAAAAAGATACATGAAATATGAAAAGGTTATTTTAGCACCTGTGCACACAGACCCTAAGGTGACCCCCAATGAACTCTGCTTTCTGATGTTCATATCCTTGTCTAAGGTAAAGACATCCAGTATGCACGTCTCTTGCCTGAGAATCTGATAGTACAAAGCTGAAGAAGTCAAACTACTCATGACTGTTTGGAAAAGAGAACCAATGTCCAGGTGAGAAATAGGATGATTAAGAAGGCATTGTGCACTTGTAGAAATAGAATTATAGATAATGTATCTAACACACAAAGTCTATCATATAAGGTCATCAATAAAAGGTAGGTATTATTGTCATCATTTCATTTATTTTATCTCCGTTAACCCACAAGAAAACATTGAAAAGTCTTCATTATTATCCCTGTTTTTATAGAGATGGAAACAAGGTAAGAAAAAATTAACACTCTCCATTAATCACAGAGTGAGCTTGAACTGTAGTCTTCTGATTCTAATTTTAAGTCCTTTTCCCTGTGACATAGCAGTCTCCTAGACTTAGAGGTCTCACCTCTTTATTCCCTTATCATTACAGTTATAAGTATAGCTATAATTTCCTTATTAAATTTCTCTCAATCTTAGACAATGTGTATTCTTTTCTATGCTATTATTTAGTAGCCTCTTAAGAAAATGGTGAAACCTATGAAAAGATTTCTATCTAAGACTTCTTCTTAACTCTGGGTCTACAAGGAAGAAAGATTTCCTGACCCTTTTCTCAGACTCATAATCCACCTCGCATCACCTCCCCGCCTTTCCATTCCCTTTCCCCAGCTGTTATCCTATCGACTCGGGCGCTGGGGATGAAAAGACGCAAGATAAGATCCCTACTTGCCATGACTTCCAATTCAGCAACAAGACCGACACCTACACAATTAACCATAATGCACAGAAAGGGATTCGATGACATGGAAGCATTGAGAAGGAAGTGGGTGCTGACAGGACAATTGTTACACTAGTGGCAGGACACTTGGAGTGGCCTTTGAGCTGGTCCTTGAAAGAAAAGGAAGAATAAGGAGCAAGGGTGTCTGGGCAGCAGAAACAAAGGGCACCAACACTGCGAGTCATGAGCAATCCACCTGGGCATGGCCACTGGCCCAGCACACCCAGGCAGAGGGTTCCAGGAGGGAGCGAGCCGGAGAGAGAGGTGGGAACTAGGCTACAAAGGACTCCTGCCTTACTCAGGAGTTGGACTAAGAAGTTGGAGCTCGTCAAAGGATTTTAAGTAGTGATGTGATATAATCACATTTTTTCTCCCAAAAATAAAGACCATTCTGGTGCGAGTGTGGAGAATGGATTAAAAGGGTAGGAGATTGGAGAGTAGGAGATCACTTGAGAGGCCAACGTTTACAATGGCCTCTTCCCTCTAGGAAATAAACTCATCTACCTCCCGGTGAGGTTCAAATTAGGAATAAAAGGCTGAGTTCTTTTTTCTTATGAAAAACTAAAGATGAAAGTGGAGATGCCTCACCACTTGAGTGCTTTAATTGAAATTTCTTACGGAAAGGACAGTTGTAAAACCAGCAAGTAGCTTAAATTTGATTTTTTTTTTTTTTACTCAGATAACTTTACTGGGACCTCTTGTATTCAATGGGCACTTGCGGGGGAAATGGACATTCCATACTATGAGAGAACCTAATGAAATTAGTCTTTTACTTTTCAGGATAAATAGCCCTTCACTATAGTGCCGAAAGAATGATTATTTTTTAAGCAGAAAAAAAATTAGAAGTAATTCATTAGTTTCAGTTAGAAAGCCTGGCTGTTGATTTCTTAGTACTTTGATGGCATTGAGTTTTCTTCTATTTCTGTTCATCCGCCTCTCTGAGCTACGTGAAAAGCACCTACCTCAAAAACCTAGCACTAACGGCTTAATTTGACAATTTGTAGATGGTATTCTTATATTACCCTTTAGGACCTTAATAATTAGTTTTTCTTTAGTGCAGAATTAAAGCATTAAAGGTCATAAATTCCACAGTCACCTGTATCCATTTATTGCTAATTTATTATGAACCATATCATAAAACTTTCCTTGACATGGAGGCCTCTTCATAACTATAAATCTTTTTTCAACTGTTTAGATAACTTATGCTTAAGTTCAAGAAGAGACCTCTAGGAGCAAATATTTAAAACATCTATTTATTACACATTAAGGGTGCAGGGTGGGTAACCACGTGAAGTCACTGTGAAGGATTCATTAACATTCAGTATATTTATCACTTCAAACCTTTATAAAGATAAATTCGATCTCAAGAGGGAAAAAAGTTAACTGTCAAGTAGCTGTTTTACTAAGTGCTTTAAAAGGTCCAGCTGAATAAAGCTATCTCTCTAGTTAGTGCAGAACACACACAAAATGTTTCCAGGGAAGTTAAATGTGTCACTAGCAACCTCAGTTCAGCTTAAAAACTTTGCCAAATTGAAGGTCATCTCTTCAGATGACGAATATATCGTGTGATGTGACTGAAAGGTTGTTTCAACTATGGAGATGCAAAGCAGTAAAAACCCACAGTTACTGAACGCATTTGCCTTCCTGCTTAAACTTCTTACAGATATTGGATGCATTTGCTTTCCTGCTTAAACTTCTATGTGGATGCATATTTGTGGCACACACGTTCAGAAAGCGAGAGGAGAAAATCAACTCGCTGGAAAACCAATTTGTCGAATGAGCAATGCGCTGAAAATCAGAGTTTCCATGAGCTTTGTTTAATACTATCAGTATGTGGAGGGCGCCTACAGCGTTCAGACAGGATCAAGCCTCGGACTGACTTGTGGCAAAGCCACATACAAGTCCCAGCTTGGAGGCAAAGCCCTCCCAGCACAATTATAGCCAAAAGGCTATGGTTGTAAGCTTGACCTTATAGTCCAACCCTGCAGTCCTAGGTAGCTAAGGGATGTGGGCTGCGGGAGGGGGGGGGGGAGGAATTGTGGAGTGCAGTAGGTGCTGCCTAAACAAAGCTTGATAGAGTTCAGAGATTCAGAGAGTGGCAACAACAGGAAAGAAGTGGATTTGAAATTCACAAGAACATTGTAAACATCTTGCCCTTGTTTTTCTTTGTGTGATCTGACTATAAAATAAAGCTTCGGCTTACAGGCTGTGTCACTGTTTCCTCATCCAGGCACAGTGATTCACCTAGTCCCAACTGTATTCTCTTGTCTGTCTTCTTTAATCCTTCACCGCCCCTCCTCAGGTTCACCCCTGGCCGTGCTGGACGCAATCCATCAGAAACCATAATGCATGAGATGGTTGCAACATTCTTGGGGATTTTCTCTTTCTTTCAAAGCTTTCGTTTTGCTTTAATTTTTCTGCAGCTGCAGTGGTGAGCCCAATCAGAATATTCTAGGTTTTACCATACTCTGACTGTAGGAGATAAAAATATCCTGTATATTTCTTTTTCCTAATATATTTTTTATTTCAGAGAGGAAGGGAGAGGGAGATAGAAACATCAGTGATGAGAGAGAATCATTGATCAGCTGCCTTCTGCACGCCCCACACTGGGGATCGTGCCCACAACCCAGGCAAGTACCCTGACCTGGAATCGAACCATGACCTCCTGGTTCATAGGTTGATACTCAACCACTGAGCCATGCCAGCTGGGCTCCTTTATATTTCAATGACAAATATAAGTTTATTGACTGCCTTATAAACAATGGTGTGGGTTTTTCTTTTAACATATTTTCAACCCAGCCTTCTGTGCTTTTCTTAATTTGCCATTGAACCAGCCCAATACAATAATGAGCATTTTGCATGTGTTTAGCTTCTGAGAAGTATGCTCTATCTCAAATCTTAAACAGACATGAACTTAGCATAACAGAACTACACTGACAAGTTCACTGTAAATGGCTGGGACGAAAGGAGCACAGCAAAACTAAAACTGAGTGAACACCAAAAACTGATAAACTCTTGAACACTCTGCTACATGATTTGCTGAAATCTTCCTTTCTCATGGGAACCATGGGCTTGTATCCCCTGGGCAACGTGTCTACATGCAGAAGTGAAGTTGCCTAGAGTGGATTACTATCCTCACTGGGAGGAAAACCTCTAATTTGAAATATATCAGCCATCAACAATGAATTTTATAAATTTGACTAAGTGGTGACTCTGAGAATTATTATCATTTGTAAATTATCCGTTGGCCAAAGAAAAGCACATTATAAAGAACTAGAGGCCCGATGCACGAATTCATGCATGGGTGGGGTCCCTCGGTCTGGCCGGCCATTTAAGGTTTTCCTTAGGTCAATTGAATTCCAGTTTTTACACTAAAAATAAATGAAAAAAACAGTCCTTTGGATATACCGAAGCTATTCCAAAGGACACCAAAACTGACATCAACTATAACCCAAGGTGTTTGAAAATATCTCCATTTAGAGAGTTTCAAAAGGAGTCAGATTAGCCTGGTAACATGGGGCCATTTGTCAGGTGAATCAACAGAACCCATCAATGACTGTTAAGTACACACATTTGGAATGAAAACACATCCTTTTGAGATTGAGGAGATCAATCCAAACTGCTATTTTTGTTATTGTTTTGAGGAGACAGCTTACCTTAGTCATTATGAAACCAGAATTTACTCCCATTTCAGCTAAAAAGTGGATTGTGAACTCACCTTCTCTTAGTGGAGCGCTGCCTTTGTAATGTGGCCAAATGCCAAACAGGCTCAAAGCCCATTATGATCATTTGTAAACATCACTACAGTTTAATATTTTCAGAATGCACACACTTCCACTTAGCTGGAGAGGAAATGTCCTCTTCAAACTCAGTATGATATCTCTCTCTCTATCTCTATCTCTATCTCTAGCTCTAGCTCTATCTCTATCTCTATGTCTATCTCTATCTCTTATATAAGAGCAGTGGTTCTCATGGGCAAGGTGGGGTGCGAGCTACTAGCAGCGGAAGGCGGGGCAGCGAGCTATGAGCTGCGATGGGCAGGACGCCCAGCTGAGGCAAGCGGAAGCGAGCTACTCGCACACGATTTCGTGCACGCTGGGCCTCTAGTATACACACACACACACACACACACACACACACACACACACATACACACACACACATATACTGCTTTTTTTTTTTTTTTTTTCACAAAAATGATCTTCAGAAATCTGGTTCATTCTGTGAGCTTTCCCAAAGTGGTAACTTTGGCAGGAAGTCTAAAAAAGGTGACGTCTAGAGAACCACTGAACTCAGTCAGCAATACTTACAGGCATGTAGGTTCATGCAAGCTCTTTCAGCTGTGACAGGCTTCAACCAAGTCTCCAACCTGTTGTCCTACTTGGGGAAGACTGGTATTGAATACCAGCTTGAGATATCACAACCAGGTGACCAGTGATAATCGCTTCCCAGCTACTTCTCTGTTCTGCACCTATCTCTAGCCTATGTCCCATCCCAAGCAGGATTCATGGTTACTTGCCTATTTAGATTGAAAAGCAAGAGAAAGGCAGCTTTGGGTCTTCCTCTACAACCCACAAAAAGACTTAACTCCTCCTATTGTCATGTTACAGAAGAGCCTAGAAACCCCACAGCTGGGCCCAGCCGATGTGGCTCAGTGGTTGAGCATTGACCTATGAACTGGGAGGTTACGGTTCAAATTCTGGTCAGGGCACATGCCTGGATTATGGGCTCGATCCCCAATGGGGGCAGAGGGGGGTGCAGGAGGCAGCAAATCAATGACTCGCTCTCATCATTGATGTTTCTATCTCTCTCTCCCTTCCCCTTCCTCTCTGAAATCAGTTAAAATATAGATTAAAAAAAGAAAGAAAACCCACAGCTGGCAGTGAGCTGCCACTCTGTTACCCCAGAGGAAAGTGATTGACAGTCTGGAAGACAAAAATCTCATTTAGTTTTATATTGCCGAACCCAATTTTAAGTAGTAAATGCTTCTAGAAAAAATAGCAACATTTTAAAAGGTGGCTTATTTTATTATAAGGGAATTGCTGTGACATTAAAGACAACTGTAGCCTTCAGGTTCGTTGTTAGATAATTTAAACTTATCATGGCTCAGGGGAAAAGGCTATGTTAATAATATGAAGACATTTTTATCAACATGAGTCTGAATTGCCTTTGAAAACCCTGCTATATACCTTATTATGAAAAACAGAGTTTCCAAAAGGTTAATATTTATTTTTACGAAGGGTGATTTCTAAAATTATAGTTTTTAAGACATTAATAATTGCCAGTGGTTTCAAACAGTCTTCCTTTTATCAAGGAGCCTGGATCTTTTGGTTTCCTAGATCTTAGTCTGTATAAATTGCTTAGTTTTATTTGGTGCCACAGAGATTCCTGAAAACTTATCAGAAGCCTCCGTTTCATACAGAAAAAGAGAGGTTCAGACCATGTCAATATAATACTGTTAATGTTTTCCACGTTTATGATTCCAAGGTCAAAGTCAAACCTCTTATTGTATTAATAATAGCAAAGCAAAAATAGGCTTTGTAGTTGTGAATTCATGGTTTTACGAAATAATTTCCCTATGTTTTTATTAATTCAAGCCATCCACTAAAGCACTCAAGGATTCCATTGCGTATTCCAACGATCTATCTCATGTTGTACCTTTAGTTTTGGAAGCCTATGAGAATGGATATGCGTGTGATTCTTCACAGTTATCGGCATGAGATACATGAGGTATTTCTTTTATCCAAAAGTTGTCAGCTTATAACAGCGTGACGTCTAGAGAACCACTGAACATTTACTTATCTAACATTTAGTAAAACAAATGTTAGATAGCTTAGCAGGGAAATAATTAAAATCATTATCTCCACTCATCATTTAAAGCATGGTTTGCAGTATTATTTACATGCTGTATATTACAAAGCATGGCCACATAGTCTGGATTCTAACCAATCTGATTAGTATACTAGTAATAATCAATATTTTTTTAAAAAATTTTTTATTGATTAAGTTATTATATATGTGTCCTTATCCCCATGTTACCCCCCATTCTCCCCACTCATGCCCTCACCCCCCTGTTGTCTGTGTCCATTGGTTAGGCCTATATGCTTGCATATAAGTCCTTTGGTTGATCTCTCCCTCTTACTCCCACCCTCCCCTAAATTTTTAAAAAAATTTTATTGATTTTAAAGCAGAAGGAAGAGGGAGAGAGAGAAACATCAATTATGAGAGAGAATCATTGATCGGCTGCCTCCTGCACGCCCCCCACTGAGGTCAGGCCCACAACCCTGGCATGTGTCCTTGACCGGAATTGAACCCGGGACCATCCAGTCCGCAGGCTGACACTCTATCCACTGAGCCAAACCAGCTAGGACCAATAATCAATATTCTAACAAAAAAGCTCTAAGGAAAACAGCCTAGAGCAAACTCATTAGTCAACAGAGCCAAATATCAATAGTACTTCTTCAAAATAGACTCGCCCAGGCCGAAAACCGACTTCTGCGCATGGGCCACGAAGTTTCAATCGCACTGTACACGTGCCCACACGTGGTATTTTGTGGAAAAGCCACACTCAAGGGGCCAAAGAGCCGCATGTGGCTCGTGAGCCGCAGTTTGCCGACCACGGGCCTAGGCTCACCACACCCCTTCATTTTGAGAGCATACTGAGCTCCTGTCTCATTGTGGGTAGTGGTGAAACTGATCCAAAGTTGCCAAGGTGCTTTCAAGAGGTCTTCGCTTGACCAAAGCTTACCTTAGGGACCCGGCTGGCATGGATGTCCGTCTCAGGTGACTGGGAGAGACAATGGAGTAACTTGGCAGCTTCTTTTTCTACCTGAAGGCCTTACTCTTCCATAATTCCCACCTGCCACCTTCCCCACTTTAAACTTGATCCCGGTTGATGGGAGGAGGAATTCCAAGTGCAGCTGAAGATGCTCAAAGCTCCCTGTTCTGAGTGTCAGGCCTGGCCTGTTTGCCTCTCAAAAGGGCAAGTTCATCTTCCTGATATATCCCCGAGAAATGCATCCCCACCTAGCCAAACCCACCTCCTCCACTTAAGAGAGAAGGGGGAGATACTAGCCACAATGAAGCAGGCCTCCCCCAGCACTCACACACTCACACACACCTACACAAGCTATCAGATTTCTGGTCATTCAACATAAAGTAGGAAAAAAAGATCTTGGAAACACGTTTTGATCAGTTGACATTCTGTAGTTTTACATTTTTTTGAACAGGGGACTCCAAGGTATAGTTCATAACATATTTTAGCCTAGTGACATTTCAAGAAAATAATCTTTTAAGAAGTGTCTTTAGAGTGAAGCAGGTTCATTTTTCAGAGGAACAAAACCCCTCCTGGGCATTTTTGAATGTTTCATTCAAGACGGAGATGAATCCAACAGAGGTCTGACAGATGTGATTGTCATAGTGTACCGGGACCGAATTCCTCTGCGTACTGAGAACTGAATGCTAAAATAAAATCTGAAAACTCTTTCTTTCCATGAAGTACCCTTCTCCAAATCCCCAGGGCATTTGTTTTGTAAAATCTTAAGTGGAGACACATTTTGGTGCCATAATTTCAAACAAACCATCTCTTTTTGAACTCCGCAGCCTTGATGCATTAACGCAATAGCATATCACATTCACAAAATTTCAGATAAACCACGTACAAGCTATAAAAACAACCCAAGAAGAGGTCTTAATTTTCCCCACATTTCATTTCCTTTTCCCACACTACTTTAAGAAAGCCCAGCTTGGTATCTCTTTGGTAAGAGGAGTTGCTGTGGATACATATATTGTTGTCGGCCATCCAAATATTGTTATGTGTCCTGCCAACTGAATCTATTTACAATTTAATGTCGGTTAGCTCCCCAGGCACCCTGACAAGCAAAGCGAGGTCATCTTACCCACATTTACCATTCTGTGAGGCAGAGTTGAGTAGGCAGTAGAAATTGAACACTCCAAAAAAAAATGAATGACTGGGTTAAAATTAGGGTGCACTATCTTTCATATAAAAACTCTGCCTGTCCCACCCATTTTTTGGCAACTCTCTTTTGAGATAGAAAGAAATGAATAAAGAAGTATTATTGTTCTGAGTCCTGCATTTTGCCTAAACTAATATGCTCAAAGCAGTTAAACACTACCATATTGCTTTCTAAAGTCCACGTAAAATATTTCAGTTCAATAACGTTTATCTATTGAAAATGCCAGATGATAATTTGGGTAAATATGACCGTCTTTGTGTTGTTTAATTTAGTTATTGAAAATAGCACCAGAATAAATAAACAGACTGAAAATAGCCCAGAATAATTGCAAAGAATAGTGTGAGAACCCAGGATAATTCCTCTTCAGACAGGTACCCAAATGTTTTATTATGGTACAAATGCTTTGTAAATATATTATAGAAGCTGAAAAAAAAGGACATCCTTTAGGGGGGAAAGGTGAAAATCTCTAAGAGGTAAAGAAGAAAAAAATGATTTATTCTGTTTTTCTAGCATCACTAGTTTCCAGGTGTTCACCTTTTGATCCGGCTACAGGCAATGATTTTCTGAAGTGGTTTCTGATGGTGTCTGACATCATTATAGTACTCTTGAACAATCTTGTAATGTGCTAAACTACACCAATTTAAGTGAGTTAGTGGCCAAAAAGGAGACCAATAGGCCTATGAGTATCATGAGTGTTTTACTTACTACTTGTTGCCTCTTGTCTTCACTGCTCCAAGGGAAGAAATGAAGCTTTTTGATTCTCAAAGACCTCAAGTGGAGAGAGAATTTGGTGAAGAGCTGTAACAGATCTGGGATAAGTGTGAATGGATTCAACAGTCTAAAGGTTATGGAAGTTTACAAATTGCCAGATTTTGTCCTCTTTAGTCAGTCATGGGTTAATTGATTCATTCATTCATTCATTCAATCACCAAGTATCTATTGAAGTACAACCCTTGGTCCAATCAATATGTTATGTGGGACATAAAGATGAGAGGTATCTTGATCTTGAACTTTAGGAGTTCATAGTCAATAAGAGAGGAGTCATATATAAATGAATTGACTCAAAGATAGAATAATGTGTTGATTTGTACAGTGGTGTTATGTTTGAGTTCAGAAGAAGGACCAATTTCTTCTAGCTGAGGTAATCAAAAAATATTCATTTATACATCCATTAATTTAACACATATACTTAGGGACTATTGTGAGTAAGATAGATAAAGAAGCCATTAAAATTCACTTATCTGATCATTCAACAAATACATATGAATAGGCTTGGGGGCTGCATTACTCCAGTCTCTGCCTTCTCCTGTGTGTCTCTGTTTTCTCTTCTATCTCTTATAAGGACATTTATCATTGGGTTAGGGCCCGTTCAGATAATCTGAGATGATCACATCTCAAGAACCTTAGCTTGATTACATCTGCGAAGACCCCTTTTCTCCCAATCAAGGTCATGTTTACAGCTTCAGAGGGTTAAGATGTGAAGATGTCTTTTGGGGGGTCTACCATTCAACCTACCCTAGACATGCTAAGCCTCTTACACATCTAAATGGAAATGTCAGATGAGAATTGGATAGAGGTTAGAGCTGAAGGTAAAGATCAGGTCTGGAGATAATACATTTTGGAGTCATCAACATATAAATGTATGACATTGTCTAGGGCAGCAGTTCTCAACCTGTGGGTCGCGACCCTTTGGGGGTCGAACGACCCTTTCACAGGGGTCGCCTAAGATCATCGGAAAACACATATATAATTACATATTGTTTTTGTGATTAATCACTATGCTTTAATTATGTTCAATTTGTAACAATGAAATTGGGGGTCACCACAACATGAGAACTGTATTAAAGGGTCGCGGCATTAGGAAGGTTGAGAACCACTGGTCTAGGAGAGGTGAACATAGAGCATAGAAGAAAACTGAGGACTCCAACATTAGAGATTTGGTAGAGAAGCTGAGGAGGTCACAGGAGCCAACAGTGACTTGCTTCTGCAGCCATGAATATCAAGAGGGTGGGAGATGAAACTTCATAAGCAAGGGCCAGAAGTCAAAAATTGCCAGGCTATGTTTAAGGAACAATGAGCAGTTGTTTCATTTAGGATAATTTGATTTATAGAACTACTATTTATACTGAACTTTTGGTAAACTTCGTAGTATAGCAGCTTATAATCAGAATGTTTTCAAAGAAAAGAAGGTAGACTAAAACCTATGGCAATTACATCCTGGCACATACCAAACTCTTGTTCAACTGCAAACAGCAGATGACAAGGCTTCCAAAATAATTTACCACTTTTTGACTGAAAGTGTGAGGCATTAGATGACTAAATCTGGACAAAATACGCTACTATTAAGGGGAATATATCCTTTGCCTATATCACACAGATTGTCTAATGTCATTTCTCCAGACAGGCTAATTATTCATTTCTCCATATTGCCTGTACTAACAATTCCTTAGGGTACTAATTATTGAACTTTAATGAGAATAATAAAGAAAACTTTTTTTAAGTTTTAAAAATTAAAAGTAGAAGGGAAAATCCAAGCTTTTCTAACATCTTAACTATTTTCAAAAAGCCACTAGCAGGTGATCGATGTGATAAGCCATATCAAATTCCTTCATACTGTCCGTCACATGTTCTACTGCTGTGGACACATCTGTCTTGTATATATTTTCATTCAGGGACTATTTCATCCTCAGCATTATTCAGAAATACAAGTCAGCTTACATGTCTTGCAGAGCTGCAATTCTTGTCAAAAATAGACACATTGGCTCAAGATCCATGGTCTGGTAAGAGGCAAATTCTATGTACTGCTAGGATGGGCGTCTTCCCTGAATTTGGGTGCTTATTGGTCATCTGGGGGAGGACATGATTGCTGACCAGCTATGGTGATGCCTCAGAAAGAGGCTGTGCTTCCAAACTGTCCTTTCTCCTCCCTTTTTCTCTCCTTAACTCCTGTTTAACTCAGTAAGTCAGTTAACCCCCAGGGCTCTTGGAGTAGCTTTACCACATTTCCTCTTCCACTCAATTCCTCTCAAGGCAGGAAGTACACATGAATGTTGAGTAGTGTTGATTCATCCCAGGGTTAATGCTTGATGTGACTCTGGCACCTTCCATTAGAAAATCTACGAGGAAGCTTCTGAGGTCGTTAGCAGTTGAGTCAGAGGTTCTGGAAAAATAGGAAAGATCAAGAACCATGGTAAACTTTGAACACTTTTCCAATAGAGGCAGTCCTTGGGTTATGTCGGACTCGCTGTACGTCATTTCGTGGTTAGGTCACCATCTCCCATTTATTTATAAAAAAAAAAAGTTCCGTCATTTCGATGTATGTACATATGTGCTTTATGTTTTTTATTATTTATTTACCACAAGTAATGATCAGGAATTGTTATCTTTCTTTTAAATTTCTTTTACTGTTTCACTTCATTACTGCTGTGTATGTGCTCCATGGGAGTGACGTAGGTGCTTATGTAGGTGGGTTCCGACTTATGGTGAAAATCGTGTTACGTCGCCATAGGAACACATCTCGAGGACCTACTGTAGTAAGAAGCACATCTCATCATTTTCAAGGCATTGAGTAGAAATCATTGGAGCAGTAGCCTATCTGTGTATATACACCATGCAAGTCCTTAGGAACCTCTACATACTGGAAAGTTCATTGCAAGCTGTTGTGCTTATGGGCTAGAATGGCTCTCTTTACCTTCTCTGAGGCCCTGGAGAACAGAGGGCGCTCCTTTAGCAGCGAGGAACCAAGTCTGCGGATCACTCAGTGTGAAATACCAATCGGAGTAACTCAAGTATCCGGCATTTCTGTTCTTCCGACCCTGGATCTGGGAAAGTACCTCCGTTTCCCATGTGATTTCTCTCTGCAGCTAGAGCACTTCTGTATATTTTCACTTGGTAATATAAACTACGTTTGAGGCATGAAAGTAATTTTTCAAGGCAAACTGTCTACTGTTGTTTCAAAGGACCCTCGGGGAAAGCACACATAGCTCGTGCTTCTTCCTGCCAGAACTTTCTGTACAGATAACTCCAAGATCTCTATCGTTGACATCAATCTAATTTTGTTTATGGGTTCGGGTTGACTGAGAGATGGATACTTGGTTTTTTCTGCTGTTCCATTCCTCTACCTCATACACTGAAGGCATTTTTCTGAAACAATTATCTGCATAGAGTTTTGTCTGTCATTCAATTGGACTAATTGAAAAAATGCTATTTTGCCCTCTTATTTGTTAGCTGGCTTTATTGTTAGTCATGGAGAAAAGGTCTTTATCTGGAATTTTTGTAAAGAAGAAAGTGAGGAAGAGTATTACAGATAGATATGCATATAGATATATAGATATAGATATTCGTGTCCATTTTAAAGCCTTAACACTGGAGGTGACTTTAGGGATTATTTAGTCTAACCCATTAATATTGCAAATGAGGAAACTGAATCCTACAGAATTTAAATTAGTGTTCCAATGCCACAGAACTAATTGGTCATACAGTAAGAATGAGGACCCAGGCCTCCCAACTCTGTCTCAGTACTGCTTTTCTCCTTACTATAGTCTAAAATGTATGGACAGTGCAAATGGAAATAGATGACTTAACTTTCTGATTAGCCTACTTATATCATGAAATTGCTAGATCAATGAAGATACAGGCATTCATTCCCATAATAACCCCTTTCCATTCATCCCTGCTTTTATCGAAGAAATGTCCTCTGAATCTATCAAATTGTGGCTTTTGTTTCTTAGGTAATAGTGATAATAATATGCAAGGTTTAGAATGTAAGATATCTGAGATCTGGAAAGACTTCTCTTTTTGGTGAGAAAAGGATAATTGTTTTTGATATCTTATAATAACAGTTAACATGACTCATGACACGCTAGCATAATGACTACTTCACCATATCATCCAAATATTCAATTTTCTTTTCAGAAACAGGGCATATTGACATCCATTTTAGCCATATAAAAAAAAACCTTTCCATAATTCTGAATGTAACCATGCTCAATTTTCCTCAATGGGACAGAGAGTTGACAAGTCTTTAAAGGCTGGAGAGTAATAGAGGGAGGAAAGAGAGTGAGGCCATCCTCAAAGCTCAGATGAAAACATGGAGAGACAGAAAGAATGTCCATGGACAATCATCAGGTTAGATTTACTTATCAAAGCAGAAGAGAAGGGCCATTTTAATTCAAGGCACATTCTACTACTAGAAACATCCCTTCAAGCCACAGAATGTATGGTGATTGTGAATTTAAAGACCTTGGTAGGTATGTGCTCTGATGGTGTGAGCTTTGCTCATACTAGGCTATCTTTGTGGTTGCTGGGACTTTCCAGAGAATGTAGTATTCGGGAATTTCAGTAGGTCTTATCTGTATTCCCATGAAAGAGCAGATTATGATTGTTTCTTTAGGCATATATGTTACATCCTTCTAAAAATAAACTAGTGGATTTCCTGTTATGTAAAACATATATATTAAAAGGAAAGGAAAATCCTGCCTCCAGCTAACATTTTTCTATTCATTCTTCTTACATTTTTTCTAGGCATTCATTTCTTTACTTATACACTAATTAATTCCTCAAAAAGGCAACTTATCATAAAACTATGCTCTTCTTTAGGAATAATTAAGTCTATATTTTATGAAAAACATAACTTGTATAATCAAAATAAACACTAACCCCCCCCCCCACACACACACACACACACAAAACTGATATAGAATTAGATTTTGGAACTAGTCTTAGGAATGGTTATACCAGAAAAACTACAGTTCATTTCAGCACAAGACTCCTTTTCTAATTTTGTGAACAAAGAAGCACTTTACACATCAGTGATTTTTCTGAAAGACATTTCTTGCCTTAATATGTCTCTATGTACCTTTCCACTCTTTTCCCACAGGTCAAAAATGCTGACTCATATATAGTGTGGGGCCCAGAAATGTGCATTTCATAATGAGCACCCCAGCCATTTCTGTTGAAGCTGAAGTCAGAGAGGCACTCTCTAGAGGAAATATGCCCCTAATTCTTTTTATCAACAGAAAAGTAACAGAAAAATAAAAATGCGCACTGCTACTGAGTTTTACACTTGGTCTGAGCCAAAAGGCCGAGAAGTGATGTGCCACTGAGTTTTAAATACTGTTTCTCCTAAGAGGAAAACAGGACTATGTTCAAGCACAAGAAGTGTGTATACACAGTAAGGAATTCTGCTTATACAGGAACAAGACAACAAGTTGAAAAGCAACACTTCAGAACTTTTGTCGACATAGAGCCAAAATGGATTTTTGGGTTTTTTTGCTGATGTCTTCAACAATTTGATATTTTCCTGCAATGTTGACTGAATTAAGAAAGTAGACACAGAGTGAGTCCTTTATAATATGGTGTGAAGACTGCTGGATTGTACACTTTTTTAAAAAAAAAATTGATTTCAGAGAGGAAGAGATAGAAACATCAATAATGAGAGAGAATCATTTATTGGCTGCCTCCTGCATGCCCCCTTCTGAGGATCAAGCCTGCAACCCGGGCATGTGCCCTTGACTGGAATTGAACCCGTGACCTTTCAGTCTGCAGACCAATGCTAGGGCTGGATTGCACAATTTCAGCCCAGAGCTATGGCCCCTGGTGAACCAGATGGCATCCCTTAACTAGAGAGGTCCTTGATTGGTTTGTTGAGAGCCTGATATACCATTTACCACTCTGAAGAGCATGTTCTAAAAGCCAAATTGGAAGTTGCTGGCCATTTTGGAGATTCGCTCTAAAACATTTTCAGTATCTGCTATCTTGCAGTATTTTTCTAACGCTTGCTTTACAGCCCTTTGGAAGGAGGTAAAGTGATGGGAGGTGTCTGCACCCGAGGTTTGGCCTTTAGGTTTTCAGGGTCCCCCATGACGGCAGCCTCAGCCAGACATGAAGCAGTGCTGGTCCCTGGTGGTGGGAGAGGAAGCCTCTTCAGACTGGGCTTTCCCACACACTTTCCCACACTTCTTGGGCTCAGAGTGTAGCACTTGCCCTGCCCCTTTGGCATGTGGTGACCTCGACCCATTTATTTCACCTCTGACTTAGAAATCCATGAGCCCTGTCATTTGCTTTCAGTCTTGCTTGTCTGTAACCTTGGTCACTTAGATTACTGCAGCCTGTCCGCAGAATGATGACAACAATGACAATGGCAGCATGAGCAGCAACAATAGAAGAGGAAATGGCTCACAGCATGCTTATCCTGTGTCAGACACTAACCACTTGCATGTACTAGTACCTACTCATTTAATTCTTACAACAACCAGATGAGGCAGATCCTGTTAGTATTCTCATTTTACAGATGATGGGAATGAAGCATGGGCCGATTAAGAAACTTGCCAAAGGTCAAATAAGTAGTGAGAAGCAGAGCTAGCGTATGAACCGCAAGAGGCCATGCTGTTCTCTACCTCTCTATGCTATCATAATCTAGTATTCAATTAAGTAACAATAAATAGGCCATATATGTGTGTAGCTATAACGATTAATCTATATGATCTTCCCAAGAACTCTAAAATCGCTGTGATTATCGCATTTTTTAAACAATGCAATAACACTGCGCAATGCTCTAATTATTTTAGGCAGCCCGGTAGTGAACAACCTTGTAAATATTTACTTATACTGATATTCTTCCTACAGCTGAGGAAATTTTTATATCCAGCTGTGAGATGTTACTAGAGACTAAGCTTTTTCCATTTTCCTCCTTGATTTTGTTTGATTACAGCTTTACAATTATTGTTTAAAGCCCTCTAAGGTAACCCATTAGAAAGAGTGAGCCTGTTCACACAGGAGAACTGAATGCCATTCGGTTCCTTCAAAGAAATTTGGGACAGATGTGTTTTTTCTTCTCCTTCTTCCACGAATCCAGAAGATGAAAAATGTATTTTATTTCTTGTGAAATGCATTTTCCTGTTGATCTCAGTATGTGGGACTGTCAAAGCTTATAAGTTTGGCAGTCTTCTAACATGGCCATTCTGTTCTCCTTTAGAAACTTATTAAATCTATATTTTTTTTATGAAAAACAGAATGTGGGAGATTTTTTTCATCTTTTGACATTTACTTGTTGGTGAGTGTTTTTAAGTCATGCTAGAGTTCAAACCAGAATGACAAAACATCCAAGACTTAAGTGCTTCCAAAGCCTCTTTGTAAAGGGGGAGGCACCGTGAATGACAAAGCCTGGCACGTCCATACCCTGTTTGATCTGG
Organism: Myotis lucifugus; assembly: GCF_000147115.1. Classification (NCBI taxonomy): domain Eukaryota; kingdom Metazoa; phylum Chordata; class Mammalia; order Chiroptera; family Vespertilionidae; genus Myotis; species Myotis lucifugus. The sequence continues at coordinate 851,409 of NW_005871393.1, read as the reverse complement.
GAATCAACAGTGATTTTAGAGCCGCTAACTAAGTCCTTTAGGTTGATGTAGGTTTCTCAGGAGGGAAAACGAATAGATTATATTTTATCCCCAAGGTTTCTTACACAACAATGCTACTCAATTGCCATGTAAGGTCCGTGGGATTTTTAAAAGTTGGGTGTGGTCGAGTTTGGAGGCAGGTGGGCCAACTGGGTGGCATTTCCAGTTTCTTTCTGGGCCTAGGGTCCTACGAGGTTTTCCCCGGAAATCATGAAGCTCCACTGGCCTGCCAGCAGCACTACCCCTGAAACCACGCGGGCTCCTCACCAGCGTTCCAACCTCCTTTGCTATATCAGGCTCTGTCAAGCTCTAGTTTTAATATCTCAGCTTTGCCTGATACAGCAGATGTTTTAAAAAGCTTCAGAGCTGACATTAGTGCATCACAGTGCTTTGGAGAGGTTATTCTATTATCTCCAAACTAGAGGCCCAGTGCATGAATTCGTGCACAGGTGGGGTCCCTCGGCCTGGCCAGTTGGGGCTGATCGGATCTGTCTCACCCAGTCCCGATTGAGCTGACTGGGGCCAGCCGGCTGGGGAAGAGGGACCGTGGAAGGTTGGCCGGCCATGGGAGGTTGGCTATGGGAGTGCACTGACCACCAGGGGGCAGCTCCTGCATTCAGTGTCTGCCCCCTGGTGGTCAGTGCACATCATAGCGACCAGTCAACCGGTCGTCCAGTCCTAAGGGTTGCTTAGGCTTTTATATATATAGATTATCATACTGGGTGATTGGGTTTTACCACCTCTAAGAGGGTTTGTTGAGACTTCATGTTCATTCCCCTCTGATAATTGATGGCATTTTTGCATTTGTTAAGAAACTTTCTGCAGGAATGGAAATGACTAATTTCTATCTTTGGCTCATTTCAACTTTCTTCTTATTGAAATATTGTGATTTAAGAATATCCACCTTTAAATATTGTGATTTCAGAATCATAATTATTTATATAACATACATTAACCAAATCATAGCATGAGTGGTTGATGAGAATTAATATGCATCACACATCCTAACATGAAATTCAGCATTAGTTATGGCTCCCGCGTTGTAGTTCACCTCTTCAACCTGCTAGTCTGACAGGGCACACAATCTTGGGAGAAGCATGGAAAGAGAGAAGAGAAAGAATTCTCCATAGATATGCATGAACATTCATATGATGAAGAAAAAGAAAGGAGTTCAACAAGCACTTTCCTATACGCCCTACACTTTAATAGGCTGAATTTTCTCGTGCCCCATTATTTTCCTGTTGGGTATAAGAGAAATAACTATTCTACAGACGGCTCACAATAGAGTGGCCAACAACTACAGTTACATAGAATGCCTTTACACAAATTTTCCCAGAACCCATAACTTGAATAAAAAGCTCTTTTTTTTTCTTTGCTCCACTGTGATGAGAACAGTTTGTTTGACTCATACCAAACCAAATCAAGCATTTCTGTGGGCACAAAGAGGAATGTGGAGCAAAGGAAGATTTTCTTCCTTAAAAAGAATATGTGCATGAACAACAAAATTGCTTGAAATTTCACAACACCCTTCCCATTAAACATTGAAGGCAGATTCGGGTCAGTCCAATTTCCTCTGCAGATATTTGACTTTAAAAAGCACATATTCAACTTTTAAAAATGGATTTGTGTGAAATGATATATAAAAAAAACGGCATGGTCTACAAGTCATGATGAGTTTCAACTCCTGTTTAACCTCCGTCTTCATCTTTAAGAGATGCAAATTGCCTTCAGGCAGCGGAGGCACGGCCTTGTCCCAGTTTCTCCAAACCAGCCCCTAAAGACGTTTCCATTAGAAACTCAGAGTGACGCTGAAATAAATGAGTCTCTTCAAAAGGCTGGCCGCTCCCTATGTAGGAAATTAAAAGTCATTGGGAGAAATGTTTAAAAAGCAATAACAGATGAATACATAGTGGTTTCTCAGCCTGACCCTACTAGTACATCTTAGGCTCTCCAATGACTGATTCTGATACCTATGTGGCTGACTTGAAGAGGGACAGCAAAACTCTTCCTAAGTGATCCGGGTGTCATTCTCTTTCAGGTTTCCAAGATCACAGATCCGTGACTGTACTTGTTCAAGGAATGCCATGTATTTGCCTTTCCCTTCAAGAATGTAATGCTACAAATGTATTTTAGATGTGATTTGATGTGAAGCTCAATAATTCTTTGCATGCACTTGAGAACTACAGATTCTGGTGTTAGAGTCAGAGGGATTCTCTGTTCCCTTGTCCTTGAAACAAGGGAAATATCTTGCCTCCCTTCTCACAAGCCTGCTGTGAGCACAAAAATTGTGGGAAATCAGATAACTGAGGTGTAGATTGAGTCCTTGACCGTTATCTGGGTCTCACTCCCCACTCAACCTTGCAAGAACCCTCGTGAAGAAAGGACACAGGTCACCTTTATTATTCTTAATTTATAGATAAGGAAACCAACATGTAGCAAGGAGAAATGATTTGTCCAACATCAAAGAGTTCATATGTACAAGAACCAAGATGGAATCTCAATGCTTTTGACTCTAGCCTCCATGCTCTTTCAATAAGGTGCCATGAAACTCCTTTATAAACTGTAAAGTGCCTTACAAATGTGAGGTGTTACATGATCAGACCCTTTAAATTTCACTTCTGACCTTCTGAGGTCAAAGCAAAGGTAGTGGAAATATTAGAAAGTTAGACCACAGGACTTTGCATAGAACAGTTCAAGAAAAAGGCCAAGCAGAAACAATAGCAACAGAACCAATACTCAAAGCAGAAAACTCAGCCATGAGAGAAAGACTGGTCATTTGGTTAAGAAAAGCAGTAGAGTCCGCAGCCAAAAAACCAACGTCGCAAGAAGGAAAAGTGGCTGAAGCTCTTTCACTTCTCAGGAGCGTAGCTGCACACATATTGCACCTTGGTTTGTGTGGGAATTAAGGTCCCGTCATTCACCATGGGAACTTACTTGGCAATGTGCCTTTTTGGTTGAATGATCTCCCTGTCTCTTTTCCCTGCTTCCCTACCCACGTTTCCTTTATCTCCCAAATAAACTACTTGCATTTGAATCCTTGTTTTAGAGTCGGCTTTGCAGGAACCCAAACAAGACGCGTCTTTCTGAGGGAGATCATTGTCATCTTGGGTGACAGCAGCAGCCGGTAGGACCAAGACCAAGGACCAAGGACCAAGGAAGCTAAGGAAAGGACCAGAAATAGAAAAGAGTTTAGATACATGACATCTCATTGTAACTAATAAATTCACTGGAAATAGTAGGTCCAGTCTGGTTGACAGCAGACTGGGACCAGAAGACATTGATAACAGAAGGCAGGATTCATAGTCTAGAGCAGGGGTCCTCAAACTTTTTAAACAGGGGGCCAGTTCACTGTCCCTCAGACCGTTGGAGGGCCGGACTATAGTTTAAAAAAAACTATGAACAAATTCCTATGCACACTGCACATATCTTATTTTGAAGTAAAAAAACAAAACAGAAACAAATACAATATTTGTATTTGCATGTGGCCCGCGGGCCGAGTTTGAGGACTCCTGGTCTAGAGTCTAGACAGAGTCAAGGGCCACTGGCCAGGCAAGATAAGGGGGAAGAAGTGGCATTGGCCCTCTGACAAGAAGGAAATGATGCTGAGGTGGGTGGGATATAGTACTCAGGAATTATTAATACCATCTTAATAGAAAGAGCCTAGTTCCCAAAGACAGGTGGCTTGAGGTCGACAGGAAACTGGTGCTGGCCACAGTGGCTGATGCCAGAAGTATTGGAGGAGAGAAATTCAGTGCTTATTAGATCCAAATAAAATCTTGAGTAGGATTTAATCCACACTCTCATTCGGCAGATGAGGAACCAAGAAACAGGATGAATGTCATACTCTAGGTCAGCAATTTTCAACCTTTTCCATCTCATGGCACACATAACCCAATTTCTAAAATTCTGCAGCACAACACAAAGTATACTACATTTTTGGCCAATCTATCAAAAAAATAGTTATAATTGGGATTCATTCACACTGGGTGGCTATTGTTGTGTTGGCTGTTATTTTTTTTATTTGACAATCTAAGGGAAAAGAGGTCAGTGCCCCTGACTAAATAGTCAGGTATTGCAAATTTTAAAAAACCTTGCAGCACACCAGTTGAAAATTGCTGCTCGAGGTCAATCACACAACACTTAGTTGAAAAACCAGGACTAGAATCATCCACTGGTACTTTTCCACCACTCTATACTATTTTGGAAAATGATCAAGTCAGAATTTTGATTCTCAAATTTGACATTTTTGTTAAAGAGTACATAGTTCTCTAGAAATGGAAAAATTAGAATTGTCTCAATTTCCTCCCAAGTGCTGACACCCGCATAGAAGGGCAGACCGCATGGCCTAAAGTCTGTCTATTTTAGAAAGTGTGTATAATAACCCTCTATCACCTAATAGGAATGCTGCTGTGAATTTTAATTACTATTCATTAAGGGCACAGATGTGGTTTGTTAAATGAAATGCTCTAAATTAATTTTATGATGTCGGTTATAAAGAACCGACAAACTCTCAAAAACCCAACTATTTTGGTCAATGCTGATTCTATATTACTATTATTATTAACAACATTATACTAGATATCACATCACATCAGATATAATAATATTATATATAGCATGTAATATATGTTATATTAATATGCAATATTAATAATTATGCTGTATTGTATCTGTGATTCTCTTTAAATCTGAGTTTAAAAATATTTACTATTGAAAGAAAACGGTGTATCTTTCTGATGAGTTCTAAGGTCTATGTCAAATGTAAAGGCTGCACAGAACTATCTCCTTGGAGATAATTATCTCCAGAGGGAAGGATGCAAAGTCTTATCAAATTTCCTTCCTTCTCATAACTGGCATCAAATATTTAGGGAAATATTTTTCCTCTGAACTACTTTACTCTGATTAGCTCAAAGTCTCTATTATAGGCTTTTTTAAATATCTTACAAAGGCCAGCTCTAGAGAGACAATGATGGTCTGAATAGAGTTAACTTGCAGTGGTTCTCAACCTTCCTAATGCCGCGACCCTTTAATACAGTTCCTCATGTTGTGGTGACCCCAACCATAAAATTATTTTCGTTGCTACTTCATAACTGTAATTTTGCTACTGTTATGAATCGTAATGTAGATATCTGATATGCAGGACGTATTTTCAGGGGTCGTGACCCACAGGTTGAGAATCGCTGAAGAGTGACTACCTGGGGATGAATATGTACACACACGCACACGCACACACATGCACAGCCTGATACAACCCTGTGGAGAATTTGGTATACTCTTTAATAATATTTATAATAATGTGCATCTCTCTTTAGGGGAATACCTAGTCATAAATAGGATAAAGCACGTAAAAATTAAATTCCTAGAAACACAAGACTGATTTATTCAGAAACATTGAATGTTGAAGATGGAAGGGACTGTAGAGATCATTTAGTTCAAGGCTCTATGACTAAGAAGACTCAGGCCAAAAGGAAAGGACTTGCCCAAGGCCACCCAGCTCATCCGTGGAAGCCAGGTCTTCTGAATCCTAATCCAGGGCCCTTTCCCCAAGACCAGCAGTAAGATTCTTTCCTGCCCCCAGCTGGCTGACGTGATAAGTTTGGTACAGAAAGCCCCAAAGCTGCCCTGTCCTGACGATCCCTACAGAACACTTTGCCCTAGAGAGCTCCTTGGGAACCTTCATAAAAGAGGCACTGAGGTCTCAGCAGCCCCTTTGCAAATGAATTTCCCAACACAGAGCCGATAGGTGGTGAAAGATAGGCAGGGTGCTGGGCAGAAATGGAAGGCTACTTGTTTCTAATAGGTGCTGGGGAATGCTGGACCATTTCTGCTGATGTGTACTCAGTCTCAGAATCATCACAAGGACTTTGTCTCTATGGATGAGTAAGCGTCATCCTGGTTCCGAGGCTGGATGAGGGAAATGAGGCAATGACCTTTGGGTTTGAAACACATGAATAATAGAATCTCTAGGATGGGCAGCACCATCCTGGCATCCTTCTCTACGTATAAATAGAAGACTGGGCCATCCAAGGTAGCACTTTTCACAAATATCAAACGTAAATAATTGAAGAGGCAATGTTTAAAAATGGGAAAGACAAACTCCCAGGTGGATTTGCTGCTTACCTCTCTCTCCACGTGCCTCTACCCTTCTGGCATCTCCACGGATACTTTGAGGGCAGTGTGAGGTCTTTGAAACACTGTCAATCTGCCATCTTGTTTAAATTCCTCTACATACTTGTGTCTTTCTGTCACTGTCTTGAAGAGGGCCAAGACATAGAAGAATGTATTAGAAACATTTTTTCTTAAATTACCTCCTTTAATGAAAACCAACATGTCCATGAATTTAAGAAGAAAAGCTACCACTCGAACTTGTATAGAATTTACTCACAGCCCAGTTGGAGCCCCACCAAAGCAGAGAAAAGTCTAGTACAACATAGAGCAGAATTCATGATTGTCACGTGAATCGCTTATTTTTCTAGCGGTGATATTTATTAGGCCTCTTGAATATAGCCTCACACACAAAAACTCTTTTTGCATTTAGAAGTAATATATAAAATTGAGGGCCCTTTCAACTTCTCTAGCAATTTTAAGTTTGAAATGAGTGATAACCTCCTTTAGCCCCCAATCCTAGCTGAGACGTGCGGTTAGTTAATAAAACGACAAGTGTGAGTCTGGCTTCACATTTGTTGGTTCATTAAGTCAGATACGCCCGACCGCTGGGATGGCGGGGCCATGTCACGATTCCATGGTGAAGCACTTAAACCCAACACGTTACACACGTGCTTCTCCCATTAATTGGTCATTCAATGTTTAAAGTAGGAAGGCCGGCGATGTATAAATTATGCCCCGCCTGCTGAATGACTTTGTGTAACCAAGTCCTTCCTGCATGAAGCACGAGGCACAACCAAGTCACGTTTCATTAGGACCGATGGAGCAAGAAAATATACAACATTAGTGAGGCCAAAACAGTGTGTCAGATTCGATTTACCAAAACAAACAGAGGAACGTTCCTGGTCATCTTACATCCAATGTGGTTGAGAAACAGGATCCACCCAGAGCCTGAAACGATGAGATGATAAAGGCAATATGGTCATGTCATGAAATTTATCAGATGCGTCCCTTGCCAAGTAAATAAAAACACAAAAAGAACAGCAACACCCAACAGCCTGGGAAGAGGGGGAAGACAAGATGGTAGAGCTCAGTTTATTTTATTTGTTTAACGCCACAGTGGCAAGGGAAAACAAGCTGTGGACTGTCAAAGCAAAATCTGATGCACTTGGCCCTGGACTTGGCAGGCGTGGCGGCCCCCTGTGCTGTTCTGTTTGGGCCGCCGTGGGCTACATTAGACCTTCGAAGAGCAACCTCACGGTGGGTCATGGAGCGGTCAGCTGCTCATCTCTACTGTTGTTCCAACCCCGGCCACTATGGGAAGGAGGGAATGATCTCTTTGAGGAATTGGGCTATTTATAAAATAAATATAAAGTCTAATATCCATTCTGCACAAATGATAGTGCAGGAGAGCTGGACGTCAGCCTCCTGTGTGTGTAAATTGCCCCGTGCCGGGGAGAAACACAATCCAGTTCACCAGAGACCGGGCTGCTAGGTAGAGCTGCTTGTCCGTGGGCAAGTAATGACTTGCATTTTCAGCTGCTTCTTGGTAAGAGCTTTAGTAATTGGAATCAGTTATTCAAAACATCGCTAAATGTGATTTAAATGGCAAGGATTTAATAACAGAGAAAGAAGCCATTAAAGAGGTTCAAGCAGGGGAGAAGGGAATTCCGTTTTTTAGAGCAGAGGGAGAAAAATAAAGCAATTACTTGATGTAAAGGCCAGAAACAGGACTCCTGCTGTCAGGGAGAAATCAAATCTGTCAGCAATTAGTGGGATCTTAGGCGGTAGAGAACTCTGCAGTGTTGAGCAGTGAATAAGGGGTTAGCAATTATATGAACTGATAAAAGTGTTCTGGTTTCCAAACAGCAGGTTAACAAGCCTTCCTTTTTTCATAACTTGATGCAGATGTGATGGATCACACTTTATGATATGTTCCGTGGTCCTCCGAGAAGTTCCTTAGCCAGTTCCTTGCGCGGTCTCTTTCCACCCCGAACGGTGCTCCTGCTGCCCAGCTCTCAGCGATGCACAGGACAGCATTTGAATAGCAAGGTTCTTCCATAATTAAAAGAGGGAAATCATAATCCCATTCTTCTTCTTGATTTTTTAAAAATCAAATGAGAAATCCACAGCCCCGTGTCTGTTCTTCCCTGGGGGTTGATCCTTACTGGGATTTTCAGCATGAAAAAAAAAACCATGACATGATATAAAACAGAAATTTTCATCAAATAAATAAGTTGACTTTACCATGATTTGCTTGCTCATTATTTTTTAGTCTTAGCCACTAAAAAGTCCACTCCATGTATTTATATACTAACTAGGTCCACAAATGACTCCTCTCTGAGTTCTTTAAAAATCATTTTGCATTGATGTATGGGGGTTGGGAAACTCAGTGTGATACGTGAAGTCATAGCAGAAAGGAAAATCAATTATTCCGTCACAAAAACAGTTAAGCCTTTCAATTCAAGCTACTTTCTCTGCTGAGAGAATACTCAGATGTCAATAAAGATGAGTGTTTGAGGTGAGGTCATTTGAAAAGACTAGCGCCCCAGCGTCCTCCCTGACCAGCTATGATGGTGACCTACCTGTGTCTCCACTGACTTGTACTGTGTTAGAGACACAAGTAATTGTACCTGAGCCAACAGGACTGCAAAGAGAAATCTGTCATCCAGAATATGGGACTGAATTCACAATGGACAAGAGCCATCAAAACAAGGGCATTGTTTATTCCTTCCTCTCCCCCTCTGAGAAATTCAGTCTTAATGTGTGTGGGCATTGAGGAGCTCCCCGCTTCCACTTTAAACACTGTAGAAGCTAATTGTTAAATAATTTAAAAACATCCAATCACTGTGTCTTCAGGGTTTAAGACTTTGAGCAGAACTCCTGTGACCAGAAAACGCTGGTGAATGGTCATCTTGGGCCTGCAGGCCTCCCATTTCGGAAATGAGCAAATTCTCTTCAAGGCCACTGATCGTGAGAGATCTGATTTTTTAATAGAAAAAAAGTGACACCCACACCTCTGACTTGTTAATTCATATATACATATACACATAAATTTATTTTTAATACAGAGGAGACTGCAAATTTTGGACTTCCTTAGTTCCTGGTTATTATTAGTAGAGGCCCAGTGCACAAAATTCAGGCACTTGGGGGGGGGGGGTCCCTCAGTCCGGCCTGCACCCTCTTGCAGTCCAGGAGCCCTTGGGAGCCCTCGCAGGGAGTGGGCCTAAGCCACAGTCAGACTCCTTAGCGCTGCCACAGAGGCAGGAGAGGCTCCCGCCACTGCTGCTGCGCTCGCCAGCCATGAGCCTGGCTTCTGGCTGAGCGGTGCTGCCCCTGTGGGAGCGCACTGACCACCAGGGGGCAGCTCCTGCATTGAGCATCTGTCCCCTGGTGGTCAGTGAGCATCATAGCGACTGGTCATTCTGCCATTTGGTCGATTTGCATATTAGCCTTTTATTATATAGGATTTTTTACCATTTCTCATTGTCTAACTACAAAAGTCACTTAACTTCAAAAGTCACTGAGAGCAACTGAGTTAAGGAAGTCATAAAGATTAAAAATACCAGATAAAAATATATTCAGCACAGAGAAATGTTCCTGTGGAAGGGTTTGCATTGTGGTTTTTCTATGATGATTGTACTGAAATTCTTATCATTCAATCAAACCCTCCCTTTCGGGGCCTGGCTGACCAGGTGCCGGGCTCTGGTCTCCCCACAGTGAAGTGGGACTCACGGTTAGGCAGGTTTCACGAGTGGCTGGCTGATTTCCACACAACCTTGCGCGCTCCTTGGGCTGTGCTTCCTTTGATGAATAGGTCCTAAGTTTCATCATCCGGAGGAGTCACAGCAACATGGAACAGGATGTGCTTTTCTACAGTCCCTGGAAATTATAAAGCCGTCCTACAACCTCGCCTAAGAAAAACACTTGGCATAGACGACCTGTTAAAGACAGGGAGAACGAAGCTGCTAATGCCTCTGAGGCTTTACTCAGTTAAGGTTGAGCATCGACTCTGGTCTCTTACTCAAAAAAACGCCTGCAGAGGGACAGGAGCCAATAGAATGTAGTTGTAGGTGTCACACGCATCACGTGACATCACTGAGAAAGCTAAGGCTATTTAGATGAGGCACACAAAGGACTCGATGGTGTTCAGAGCAGTGAGTAGAAAGCCCGCGTGACTATTCTACATGATTCATCAAGTCAAGTCCAGGGTTACTGCGATCACGTCTCCACTCAAGTCCTGGGAAAATCTTCACTCGCCAGAGAGAAAGACATGCCCAGGAGGCTCCCGAATCCAGCTCCCATCCTCTGAAAGCTGCCTGGGCGCCGAGCCGCTGCCTACACTGCTTCACTGTAGTCTGGCCTGAAGAGGCAGCTTCCAGAATGAGAGGCAGAGAGACCTCTGCCAGAGCAGTGGCCACCACATGGGTGACAATGACACACTGCCGCCCAGGGCCTCCGGTCCGGGACCAGGCGTCAGAGCCGTGTGGGTGACAACGCAGTGCGGCTGTCATTGAGGGGAGACTGCATGACTATCGTCACTCCTCACTTTCGCCCAGCTGGTGCCTTTGGGAGGACAGTCCCGCTCCCACGAAGCGGCCTTGCTGAGTGTCAAGCAGGACCCGAGCCCGTTGCCAAATTTTAAATCGGAGTGTGTCCACAGGGATGCGCGCGTGGATTTTGATGTCTCCCTGACAATTCCTACGACAGTAAATCCTGGCGCGGCAGCCTTACTTGGCAGCAAGAGGGAAAACTTGGTGAATTGCAATTTTGGGGGGAGGATGGGGGGTTGTTTTACAACAACTTGCTGAATCACTTCCACCGGTTAGTGGGGGAGTGGCCTCTTCGCCTTCACACTCCCTGGGCACTAGCAGTGAGGAGGCTCCTTCTATTAGGGATAGGATTGAACTCTGCCTTCGTTTTGTAATTTTGATCAACTTAAATTACTGCTTAATCTGCCCTCTGCATAGGCACTTGCCCCCTGCTCAAGGGCAAATCTATTTTTTAATATATTTTTATTGATTTCAGAGAGGAAGGAAAAGGGAGAGATAGAAACATCAATGATGAGAGAGAATCATTGATTGGCTGCCTCCTACACACCCCTTCTGGGGATCTAGCCAATAATTCGGGCATGCGCCCTGACCAGGAATTGAACTGTGACCTCCTGGCTCATGGGTCCACACTCAACCACTGCGCCAGGCCAGCCATCAGGGGCAAATATTAAAGAAAGCTGGTATTGCCAGGCTGGATGCCACCATTCCTGATATCCAGCTAGGACTGTGGGCAAGCAAAGTGGAACAACCTGGCCACTTTCTTGTCAGAAGAGCTACTTCTTACCCTCTCGGTAGCCATGTTGCTTCCCTGATGTGACCCTGCCTTGAACACGTTGGTGTGGTTGGCTGGCAGCCTGCTCAGGTGCATTGAAGGTGCTCCCCTCTCTGTGAGGGGTGCTCTTTGTTTGTATTGTCAAGCTCTCAATGACAGCCCAGAGAACAGGATTTAAAAACCATCTAGACCGTGAACTTGCCCGTATTCTAAGAAAGACAGCCTATGTTCAGCATAGGAGTTTGTTTAATACTATGCACAGATCTCATGGAAAAAAATTCTTCCCGTGGAACAAATTTGAACTATGTTGGATGGTCATGAGTAAATTTGATGTTTTTGCTTATTTTCACCCCAAACAAATGTTGATATGTATTTGTGGGAATGGCAAAAATCTGTGAGATTAAACAAAAAGATAATTAAATATCATTGGTTTCCGTTATTCTTTTAACATGAAACTCAGATTCTTCGCTTGTCTTCTTTCCTTTAGGTTGAATTCCTCTCAGCGTGGTCCTTACTGTGTGTTTTCAATAGTAATATATTCATGCACAGTTTAGTGACACCCCCCCCCCCGCCAATATCTAAGAGATGACTACCAGGAAAATGAATCATCAGAGCTACTTTTTTTCCCTGTAATCAATGTGGAACCTCTGCAATAAATGAGAAAACTATTGCAAAGTGTCATTCATTCAATATCATCACAAAATCTTGATATATCAAGTAGCAGTCACGTTTCTAACGTAGGAGTAAAGACTACAAACTAATCCGCTCACTGTTTCTGACTAGTTCTATGATCCAGGAAGAGACAAAACATTTGAAAATGGACTTCAAGGTTTCATACATTATGTGGCTCTTTTGACCCACCATAGGGGTTTTCTAAAATAGAGATATTCCTAATTCCACAAAATGTCACTGTTTCCGCTCTCTCCTTCTGATTGGGCTCTCCATGCAAACCTGGGCAGGTCCAAATGCGTGTTGCTCTGAACTATGTTCATGATGAAGTCACCCACAAAATAAAACCCCACAAAACAAAACTCACATGATGGAAGTTGGGTATGGTTTGCTAAAAGCCTTTCAAAACTGTGTTCAGAAACATATCACCTTGCATCAGAGGAAGTAAAAATGGGAATGCTTTTTTATCATTCCTTAACTAGTTTCTGGAACATTTCTAGTTAGTAAGCAAGTCTTTTAAAGGGCATTTTCAAAATGGGGGAAATGCAAATTAGAGGCATTGGTCATTACGCAGAAAATAAAGGAACTGTCAAAGACAGATCTGATGGAATACCTGTGGCACTGTGGACTAGACATTGATGGAGCCTCACTATACCATCATCTGTGGAACTGGGTCGTGGGTCCTTGTAGTTGTTGAAATTCTGATAAGTTGTTGAAACTCTCTTAGCTGCCTTGTATGAAAACAAAGCAATTCTGCCTTATCTGAACTCCATCCTTCGGGTCGTGATAGTGCAAAGTTCCAGGGTAATTGTAGTTTGGAGAATGTGTTAAGGGTAAAAGTCTGGGTGATAGCAGGAGGAGGTGACCACACTACTTCTGTTTTTCCATATGGGCAGAAAATTTCAAAATTAGTTATACTCTTGCAACTTTATGATAATGTAGTATCTTTTTTTAAAAAGCTTTTTTTTATTGACTTTTAGAGAGAGAGGAAATGAGAGGGAGAAAGAGAAACATTGATTGGCTGCTTCCAGCATGCCCCCTACTGGGATCGAGCTGGCAACCTGGGCATGTGCCCTAACCAGTAATCGAACCAGCAACCTTCCGGGCCATGGGAAGACAGCCAACCAACTGAGCCACACCAGCCAGGGAGATCATGTAATGTCTTTATGAAAGTTCAGCATTGACTTATAAGTAATTTAAAATTGTCTTATTTTCTTTCCCCCATTTGTGAATAAGAAATCTGCTGGTCTATGTGTCCTCTTGCCTTCTTTCAAATACTTTTGATCCAGGTATATTGTGAAGTATCTGAATGAAGTTAGGGATGTGGTTTATGGCCATGAACATGGAACAAGATTAGTTGTTGCTTTTTACCATTCAGCCTATGGTTGTTATTGTTGCTGACTTATTAACATCATATTCCAACCATTTGACACCATAACTGCATTTTAGAGTCATTTACACATTTTTCTGTTCCATGTTAAATCTGCTAGGGCATCATGATCAGGAAAACAGAACTCAAGAGGCCCAGGTTGTAGCGTGAGTTCTATTCCCATCCTACCCACACGGTGCAGCCAGGCCTCCATGCTACAGTTTCCTACTTGCAGGATGAAAACAGTAAGACCTGGCATATCTGCTTTACATGACAAACAGGAATTGAGATCCTAGGCTTTGCTTAATATAAATAAATTACGCGACGATGTTTTTCACATCACTAACGAATTAGTCAACATAATGGTAATCTCATGTCTAATAAGAGACTGTTCTCCTTCTTCTGTGATATTAACGTCAAGTACCTTAGTGTTCTTGCATTCAAAGAGCCTCCCCGAAGTGACCTGAACTTACTCAATGACCATCCACCCCGGATTTTTTCCCTACATTTAGACTATATCAAATTTTAACAATTATCCCACACAAAGTGCTTCTGGGGCCTGTCGCCCCTGCGCAGTTGGCCCGCCTCCATCACCGTGAGCACACGCTGAAGTGGTGGTCTTGGTGCCTTTTCCTCATTGTTATTCTCGGGGGCCATGGTCACTTGAATGCCTGAGTCCGGGAAGCAACGGTCCCCGGCGTCAAGTCAGTTTCAGCTCTTGAGATCTGAAAGGCAGCACTTGGCGCTCATTACACATCTCTGCTCCACACTCCGGCCTTCACATTGTATTGCACAAGAATTCGAAATTCATTTTGGCTGCGTGACAAGGCCCGTTTTCTGCCTGGATGCCCAGGTCTCTCTTTCTTTCTATTGTCTCTGGTGGGTGTCCAAGAATAAAGGCTACTTCACATCTAAAAAGGCAGGATTGTTTGCACTGAACATACTTCCCGCGCGCTGGCACCCTCAGGGAACTTGAAAGACTCCAACGAGGACAGTCACTTCCTTGGGAAGCGGATTTCTTTTTAAGCATCTTTTCGGAAGAGAAAAATAAGAGCTTATCTTTTTGAGTATCTTGCTCGGCGTAATTTTTGTTTGCAGCCCACGAGGACTTTACGAAAACGTGAAAATTTCTGAACGCCCAAGACTTCTGAGTGACTAGGAGCTTTAATGCTCACATCCCTGATCAAATCTCTTTTTCGCCCCCGGAGAGAACCCGTTTTCTCCAGCTGCTCGAGATCCACCGGGTCGCTCCTCACACTGGAACGGGAGTTAAACTTTGCTGAAATGTAAATATTTTAAAGACGTCTGGGCATATTTTGTTGATAAAGGTAATTGTCTAGGAGTTAATGCCCTCCCATTCTGTTTACTGAGCAGTCAGCAGCAGTGCCTCGACGTTTAATGCACCTTGAATGCCTTAGCCCTTGTGTTTTAAGCGCAGCATATCTAAAGAGTGCTCTGGGTAGCTGTGCTGTAATTTACAGACGTATGTCCGTTGGCCTAAGGGGGAAGGAAAAAAAAGCCATTTAGTCCTAGCCTGTTTGGCTCAGTGGCTAGAGCATCGGCCTGCCAACCGAAGGGTCCTGGGTTTGATTCCTGTCAAGGCCACGTACCTCGGTTGCAGGCTTCTCCCCGGCCCGGGCCCTGGTCAGGGCACACGCAGGAGGCAGCCAATCGATATGTTTCTCTCACTTCGATATTTCTCTCTGTCTTTCCCTCTCTCTTCCACTCTCTCTAAGCATGGAGGGACCTGGAGAGCATTATGCTAAGCGAAATAAGCCAGTCAGAGAAAGGTAAATATCACATGATCTCACTCATTTGTGGATTATAATGAACAACATAAACTGATGAACAAAAACAGATCCAGAGACAGAGAAGCATCGATCAGACCATCAAACCTCAGAGGGAAGGTAGGGGAGGGTGTGGGTAAGGGAGAGAGATCAACCAAAGGACTTGTATGCATGCATATGGGCCTAACCAATGGACACAGACACCAGGGGGGTGAGGGCATGAGTGGGGGGGGTGAGGGGTGGGAAATGGGGCAATAAGGACACATATGTAATATCTTAATCAATAAAGAAAAGAAAGAAAAAAGAAATCAATAGAAAAATATCCTCGGGTGAGGATTTTTTAAAAGCCATTTAACTGCTTCCTTTGAGAGGCTGAATAGCATTGGCGAGTTAGGGAGGTGAGAGGGCATGAGGTTGGCCTGCACTTTTGAGTGTGTGTGCGCGCGCACATGCGTGTGTGTGTGTGTGTGTGTGTGTGTGTGTGTGTTGTTTCCCACAGGGAGAAACTAATCTCTTGGCTTAGATCCACCTTAGTATTAGCCTCCGCGCTTTCTCTCCCTCCTTTTCTCTAAATCATTATTAAGTTTATTACTCCTTTTTGCTGTTGCTGGGGAAGATTAACGGCGCTCCCGGGCGGAGGGAACTCTGCCGAGCGCCGTGGCTCTATAAATAGCACCTGCTGCTAAGTCTCCAGGGCCCGGTATCTCCCCAACACATCTTGGTCTTTAAACAATTTGTTCAGAAGAAGAAAGCCAAGGGTCACCGTGCACTTTGGTGTTATTCGGAATGTGTTTTATGGACTGTGGGTTTTTCTCCAGGAAGTTTGGCCCGGCGGGCCCTTGAGAGAAACTGGACGTTCTAGCACCTCCCCGGGGAGGCACGGCTCACTAACCAAGCTTGCAAGGCCGTTGCAGAACCTGCTGGACCTGTAGGGGTGGTGCCATACTAAGAGCTTTGGCGATGAACTCCCCCTCACCCATTTTTGTAATTTCTTCTTTCTCGGGAGGTTTCGGGCTCAGCCGAGCTGTTCCAATAACCCTGGGGGAGATGTGACTTCGTGGAGTTATAAAACACAAAAAGGGAAGATGCTGGGGAAATTGCAACGCTAAGGTTCAGTAACTTGTGGTTTCGGAAAATGGAATTCCTCTGGACAACACAGATTGCAGGAAGGGCCAGTGGCCATCACTGAACCACCACCATCATCCTTAGGGTGGTCGTAGGAATAAGAACAAAAATAGAGCAGCACCTGACCTCTATGGCTGAGGGCAGGTGTTCAATGAATCTTTGTTGAATGGATAGAGGAAAGGAGGGATGTTTCTTGTTGTCAGAAACTTGCTCATCTGATGAGCTGAAGTCAGTATAGTGGCAAGCAAAGTCATGTGACTTAAGCAGGTCATGCAACCTCTTCAGGTAAAGAAAGGGGTGACTAAGGCCCCCCCTTCCTGCTGTTCATTTTCTGCACTTCAACAGCTTCTCCTGGGTAGACCAGATCACTGACAAAAAATGGCCCGTTGTATTGAGTGTCTGGTATTTTGATAGATACTTGGATGAGACCAATGAGCTGTATATTTTGTATGTTAAATCCAGAGTTCTCTTAAAAATGTCCTCTGTTGCTATTCCATATTTACAAGTAACTTTGAGAGCAATGAATTCTTTCTCATTTGTATGGTCAGTGAGACCCATGAAAGATCCAAAGATGCTGCTCAGACCTTGAACTTGGAACACTAGGAAGCCTTAACGCTTTGTAAGCCAAATTACTACATGGATTCAAAGTATAGTTTTCCATTTCTCATAGTATAGGATTCTCATAACAACCCCACCTAACCTTTAGATTGAGGATTTTAATTGCCCTTGTCATATGTGCAATGCAAACACATCCTCTGCCTGTTGATTTCATCAGTATTAGCATATAACTAGAGGCCTGATGCATGATGATTTGTGCAAGAATGGGCCTTCCTTCCCCAGGCTGCCAGCACCCACTTTGCTCCGACCGGAGCCGCCTTTCCGCCTTCCCATGCTGCCCAGAGGCCTGGAGCAACTGGGGCAGTGCGGAACGCCTGAGACCCCCGGCATGTCCATGCCTGTGTATGCAAATTAACCCACCATCTTTGTTGGGTTAATTGACATCCTCACTCCTGATTGGCTGGTGGGCGTCATGAAGTTATGGTCAATTTGCATCTTTCTCATTTATTAGTGTAGATTACTCACTAGCCTCTTATAGCTGAGAGCCACCTCAGAGATAATTTAGAATAATCATCATGCCTTTTGCAGATGGAGAAACGGAGGCCTGGGGAAATGAAGCTCCTTGCTCAAGATCGCTCAGCTTGTTAAGAGCAAAGCTGAACCTGGACTTCCTGTAATATTCCTCCCATTGTACCATGTTGTCCTTCAAAACTCAAGTCAGTGGTATTTCTGGGTTTCCATTGTGGCAATGTAAACTCCTCCAAATAGTGATTTTTAAACTTTAAAAAATGCATCCTTTAATGCATTTGATTATATGTACACAGGTGAGAAACAGAACTGCTTTGTCAAAGTGGGGCAGAGGTGGGGATAAGAAAACCTGAAGTCCATCATGTTAACATCTCCCCATGTTCTGTCCCTACACTGCAGTCTCAGAGGCAAATTCAAGGAACTTGTAGATCAGGAAATGGGTCTGCAATATCTCTACTTGTGCACAAAGAAAACCACCTTACCTCTATCTACATAGGGGAAGAGCTTTCAATCAAACAAATTTTCAAAGGCGTGGCTTCCTCCAGCGTTAAAATCACCAATCAGCCCTAACTGGTTTGGCTCAGTGGATAAAGAGTCGGCCTGCGGACTGAAGGGTCCCAGGTTTGATTCCTGTCAAGGGCATGTACCTTGGTTACGGGCATATCCCCAGTAGGGGGTGTGCAGGAGGCAGCTGATCAATGTTTCTCTCTCATTGGTGTTTCTAACTCGCTATCCCTCTCCCTTCCTCTCTGTAAAAAATCAATAAAATATATTTTACAAAAAATAAAACCACCAATCAACTCACAGAACAATATTATCTCCAGATAGCCCAAAGCTTGGCACATCTTAGCTCTTTAATACATTTTGTTGAATGAGTAAGTAGTAAAGGGTAACCATCCAATCCCTGAAACACTTAACTACTCCGTAATTGTCAATTACTGTCTCCCCTTCTGGACTGTGAGGTCCTCAGGAGCAGAACTCTGAACTCACGTTACACAGAATGCACTGGGCGCACAGCAAGCTTCAGTAAGAGCTTATTCTTAAATGAAGAGATCGGAAGCACCTGAAACCTTTAGCTAAGGCCGGTTTTCTCAGTCTCAGCATTCTTCTGAGCTGAGTAATTCTGTGTCGTGGGGGACTGTCCTATGCACTGAAGGGTGTTTAGCAGCATCCCTAGCTCCTACCCACTAAGTGCCAGTAGCACCCCACCACCACGACCAAGTTGTGACAACCAAAAATGTCTCCAGAGGTTGCCAGAGGTCCCTTGGTGGACAAAAATTGCCCCTCATCGAAAACCGCAGAGTTCAGGAAAGTCTTGCTTTCTCTCCGCTGAGCTTCTGTTTCAGATGGACTCTATCTAAACTGCAGCTATCCTAAAATGCAAACTGTTTGACAAGTAAAAATAGGCAATTGTGTTGCTCAAATCTGGAATTAGTATTAAGTACTGTCAGCCATTAGTTCATTTCACCCGCCATTTTGTTTTGTTTTGAGGGCATTTTAGTGGAGAGCACAATGCTTATAGTTTGGGAAGATAATGTTCGTTTCAACAAGGAACATGATGCCATTATTCTCTTGAGCCATTGGCCTGAGGTTGGCCAAATGCCACAGTTCTAGGATAGGAGACAAAAATGGCAGCTTCATATGTTCTGTCATCATTTGGGAATTAGACTGGCAAATCAGCCTATTTTTCTATATTCTTCCCCCTTTGATGGTTTAGTGGAATACCCTATGATTTTAAAGAGATGCCCATTCAAAGCTATAGGATTTTATGATTCCTGTCTATTTTATTCTAGATGTCACATGATACCTTTTTCCCATGACATCTTCTGTTTAAGAGAAAGGAAATGTCACTGAGTAGTTGTTCTTACTAATGGATCTGGACTCTCCGCTTCAAATGTAATCGAGTGTTTAAAGAAACATTTAAGAAAAATATCCCATATCTCCCTCCCAGAAACGCATAATCAAGATGCAGAAATACAAAACACATTTCTCTAGAATCAGCATCCTCAACTTCTTATTCTTCTCAGCCTCAGCCTTAAAGCATCTTCAACTTCATGTTGATCATTTCCCAATATCTAGGTCTTAACAATTTGTAGGCTGGCTGTCCCCTCACACCTACAAGCTTCTGAGAGCATTCTTTTCATTAATATACAAATAAAATGAATCAACACCCCCCATCCCCAAATATTGCAGACTCTGGGAAGTCAAACATTCCAGAGTTCCATTCATTCATACATTCATTCACTCAACAAATGTTTTTTGAGCATCCTGGGTAACTACAACGTACTAGACTTCCACTCCAGATTCCTACTCCTTTTGAATTCCCATTTTGCTGCTGGTTGCTGTCCTTTCTCCTTCTGCTCTATCTCAGGTATGGTCACCGTCTCATCTCCTTTATGTTCCAAAGCGCCACAGACTCAAGGCTGCTGCAGGACATAGACTCTCACAGAAAGTTGATCCTTCTAGAGAAGATGACAAGCTTGTGCATGACAAGAAACCACTCAACATTAAATAGTGGTCATCGCTTTTTCTTCAAAGACTCTTTGCCATCCCTGTCACTAGGGATGTCTCCCTGACCACCTTCAGGATCTGCCGGGACCTGCTCCCTCTCTCCCCAGACCAGAGAAATCACCCCCCAAGCTCCCTTCCGGTATGCTGCTGAGAAACACTTCCCAGTGGTTGTTTCCAACTTTATTAGCTAACGTAATGTGAGCCTTTTGTATCAACTATCTTTAATGATCAAAGAAAGCCTATCAGAGTGGTTTTCTCTGCAAAAGAGTCCGCACCCTTAGCAAGGCAAAACATTAACAGAAGTTTTACAATTTTATTTTCCTCTTTCATTCGCTCCAGTGCATATTCTTAAGCAGAGTTCTTGGCCAGTCCATTAGCCTTTGAGATAGAATGAGAGCAGTCAGCAATTTATTTTTTCCTTATCCAGAGCAAAGGCCCTGGGGTAACTTTCAAAAGACTTTAATTACATTATTACCCAAGTGTACTCATTACTTCCTTTAGTTCTGCCCCCAAGTACAAACAAGTTACTAATTTTTATTAGTACCAATTATGAAAAGGGAATGGATGAAGCTGTACCTCAGGTCCACTGGGTTTTTCCTTTTGAATCACTTTAGCATAAGTTTTCATGAAAACAGTAGTTATAATGAACGGGTCCAAATGAGATCTGTTGATTTATCCATTCTATTTCCATCCAAAGACAAAGGGAAAGTATGGATTCACTTACACTTGGGAATGTAGGCTCTCTCAGAAAAAAAAAATAACTAAAGTTATTGCATTGAACATCTGTGCTGTGTTCCATAAAATCCGAACTATGAAAGGGAAAGAGCATGTTTTCCTCTAAGAAAAGGCTGAACTCCTTGCCAGGGTTTATAGCGAGCAACAATGCAGGTGGATTCCTTTGGGTGCAAACTGGAAGGAGGTCAGAAGAGGAGAGCTCTACCTGAGCATTCAGACCAGCGGTTCTCAACCTGTGGGTCGCGACCCCTTTGGCGGTCGAACGACCCTTTCACAGGGGTCACCCAAGACCATCCTGCATATCAGATATTTACATGACGATTCATAACAGTAGCAACATTACAGTTATGAAGTAGCAACGAAAATAATTGTATGGTTGGGTCACCACATGAGGAACTGTATTTAAAGGGCCAGAAAGTTGAGAACCACTGATTTAGACCTAATGTTCTGATGAGTACGGTACCCAGTGCAAAGAGCTAAGAGGAAACTCTACTGTGGGGTGTGCAACAGTAAGAGGGAGTGTATGCTTCTGTGTCTATGTGAAATGAATATATGAATGAAACAGCCCATCTAGTTGTCAACAAGATACATTGCCTAATACCAATAAAATAGAAACACAAATAAATGATAAAAATAGATGCTCTTCTTTATTTAGACACAAATAATGGTCTGATGCTTCTTTTAATGAAGTCAAGTCTGCTACTGATTCTCTTTGTGGATGGACATCATTTATTGAGCACTGACTATGTACCAGATACTAAGCCTTATCCTCATCCCTGCTTTCATGTTCACAGCAAGCCGGTGAAGCGGTGCTCACCATTCCCATTTTATTGATGAAGAAACTGAGTCTCAGGAAAAAAGAAGGAACTTGTCCTCAGTCCTACCAGTGAGTGACAGAGTCAGAACTCAACCCTGGTTGTGTCTGACTTCAAAGCCATGTTCTTGGCTGCTTCCTATTGCCTCTTTTGACATGAATTCAATTATTTCCGATTTTGTTTTGATTTTTATACCTTATTTTGAAAATCATACCGTATTTATTTTTACTACGCTAAGTTACATAGTGGTCTTTAGCCTAAGATTCTGATCCTGTGACTATTTTATTAAATATAGTGATTCTTGCTTTATCCTATTTTAAGTAAAAGCAGACATGATGAATGCCATGGGAGTCACATGCTCCATAACTTGGTGAAAGTTGTTCTATCCTTAAATGTCTAGGTACATTTAGAATCTTCACTTATTTGGTCAAATAGCTCTTTGCCTTTGGTATAATTTTAAAATGGGCACTTGTAAGTCTCGATATAATTCTTTGCACATGCTAAATGTCCGTGAAGGTTTGTTGACATTAGTAAGCATATTGCATTTTGTGAAGAATAAAATATGGCCCAAGAGTACTTAAAACCTGCAAAGTTTGAAAATAACTTCAGTTCTAAAACTAGCCAGCCAAATTTTTAGGATTTGGTTAAGAAACAGTGTGTTAAAATGAGTTTCCAAGGCCGTTTCCATGTTTTTCTTGTCTTTTTCAGGTCTGGCCTTATGTTTTTCTTATAGGTAAACACGCACCATTCCTTTAAAGAGTACACTTTGCTTCCCCCATATACTAGTACCAGTGCAGGGGCAATTGTATTCACTGCTGCTGGTCAGGAATCGCCAGGCTTTGTGCTCGGTGCTGCATGGACTTTTCATATTTGAGTCCCGTAGCAATCCACCGGGGCGGGGGGAGGGGGGGTATTTTCTCCATTTGCAGATGATGTTGATCACTTTCTGGGCCCTACCATTCAAGTGGAAGAACTGGAACTCGGGCCCCTGTTGGTGTTGTCCCAAGCCCATCCATGCTCCTTCCAATGACAACAACAAGCTCTGCTCTCTGTGCAAACGTGTTCTGTGTAACCTGCTCACATCACTCGTAAGTAGCACAGAGTGAGCTATTTAGTTATTTCTGCTGGGATTATTACTGCAAGCTCCCTGAACTGGATGCCTGGAGGCCTCCTCTGGTTCAGGCTCTACCACTGGGTGACCTTCGGCAGTCAGTTAACTTCTTTGGGCTCAAGCTTCTTTTTTTTTAAAAAAAATATGTTTTTATTGATTTCAGAGAGGAAGGGAGAGAGAGAGAGAAACCTCAATGACGAAAGAGAACCATTGATTGGCTGCCTCCTGCACACCCCCTACTGGGGACTGAGCTCACAACCCGAGCACGTGCCCTTGACTGGAATCAAACTCGGGACCCTTCAGTCCATAGGCCGATGCTCTATCCAGTGAGCCAAACCAGCTAGGGCTGGGTTCAGGCTTTTTTACCTGCTTTCTCAGTGGCTTACCAGCTCTAACATACAATGACCTTCACAATAACATTACATTTTCCCCAAATGGTAAGGCACAGTAAGTTTTATCTGGTGTAGCGAGCTGTATGGTGGCCCCCAAAAGATATATCTACATCCTCATCTCTGGGACCTGTGCATGTTACTTTATATGGCAAAAGTGTGCATATTCCCATGTATGGCTAATACATGTGAAGTTAAGGATCTTGAGTAGAGGAATGTATCCTGGATTATCTGGGTGGGCCTTAAATATGATCACATGTATCCTTGTAAGTGCGAGGCAGAGAGAGTCTGGAGACAGGAGGAGGCAACATGATTATGGAGACAGAGATTGGAGTGATGTGGCCACAAGCCAAGGAATGCTGGAGCCACCAGAAGCTAGAAGAGGCAAGGAACAAGTTTTCCCTGAGAGCCCTCAGGGGGAGAATGGACCAGCCAACACCTTAATTTCAGATTTCTGGCCTCCATCACTATAAGAAAATATGTTTCTCTTGTTTGAAGCCACTCCGTTGTGGTAATTCGTTGCAGCAGCCACGGGACACTACAACACCTGGCTATGCCACAAAACACGTTGGCTGGGTTTCCCTATAATACTTGTAGGGAAACACTTATAAAGGAACAAGCACCAGACTGAATATTAATTCCGTTTTCTCAAGGCAACATTCACCCTTAAGTAGCTATCAGAGATGATCACATGACATGTATTTAAACTCTTTTCTTAGAAGAAGGTGGGGCTCCCATCTGAGGTGGCTATGCTGAGACTAGGCTTCCACGTGGGGGCAGCCAGTCCTTGGCTGGAGAGTGTAGACCAAAGAGGGGTAAAACACTGTCCCCAGGGGTAAAACCTTGGAAGAAAATATCTGCCTGATTGCCAAATCCAATTGGAAATGAAAAAACTGATTAGGAAGCGAATGTGATACAAGTAGGGTCAACAAGGTAGGTAGATCCAGGCTCAGCTCTGGGGTGTCAGGAGAGATTCCCAAGGTAGTGGCCCCCAAACACCAGAACTGGGGGCTTCCAATAAAGTGTAGAGGCTGTTCATGGCTAAGAAGGGTGCCGATTTTTATAGAAGAGCTCTTAAAACCCAGCCCCTTAGCTGCTACTTAAATGTCCTCACATCACAGCCATGTTATTACCCAACCTCTAAAAACATCTAGCATCATCCATTCATTCACTCACTCATTCAGTATGAGTGCCTTCGATATGCCAGGCCACAATAATGGGTAAGACTAGGATTGACAGTCTTTTGTAATAAAATATAATAAGAAGAGGGTTCGTTCCAACGCACTGGGCAATGAGGCCGGAAGGATGACCTTTGCCTGGAGGACTCAGAACTGGCATCTTAAGGGGTGATATTTGAGCTGAGTCTTAGAAGTGAGTAGCACCTGCCCCTGAGGCAGCTCATTTCCTCTTGTAAAAGTCCTTCCTTACATGGAACCAAAATGTGTGCTTCATTAATTTTTACCTAAACTCTGAATGGTCATTATAACCCCGCCAATGACTCGAAGACTTTGATCTCAATGGATGGAAAGACACCAGGAATGTCTGTATGAAGTTTGCTTTCAGTAAGTCTCCGCCTTATGGAGGGTCCTTTGAAAGGAAAGTACAGAATATTCTCATTTCTTGGACAATAAATTCTTGAATAAGAATTTTTATGGATCGCCAGAGGAAACTCTTTCAATAGTTAATATTACAGCAAGTATGAATTCAGAGTCCAATGGCCTATCTCCTGCCCCACACTCCTGAGCAGATCTTTCCTACATGCAATAGGAAGATGGGAAGGTCATGCAGTGAGATGTGTGAATTGTAAAAATCCAACTGTTTGAGCCAGAAGCCTGGGAGACAGCAGGACCCCTCTTCCACGTGATCTGTCATCACTTCCTGTGATTCTAGTCTTGCCTGGACTCCATCCACTCCTCTTTGTCCCCTCCGCCCCAACATCTCTCCCTTGAGTGACTACAACAGCCTCCTCACCGTCATTTTCACCTTTCTCCAGCCCATGCTTCATTCAATAGCTGGTGCTGCTCAAAAATGCACATTTGATCCTGTCATCCCAGACTGAAGCCCTCAGTGCCTCCCTGTTACCTGAGAATCAACTTGGCCAACCCTTCCAAGTGGCTTATAAGGCCTGTAGGTTGAAACCACCGACTGCTCAGTTGCTTTCAAACCCCTCTCCTTCTTGTTCTCTACATTGCCACATACCATTGGAAGAAAATATAAATAATATAACAATAAATCTAAATATCCCAAGAAAACAGTCTGAAAAATCTGTTACAATTAATAGAAAGTTCAGTAAGGGACACGGTTGCAAAAACAAATGTGAAATATAGATTTTTTTTTAGCAATACTCAATTAGAAAGGATAATTTTTTTACAGTTCATATTTTATGTTTATATGTGAATTAAGATTTACATGTGCAAGATTTACTTGATGAAAAAATGACTAAATGTTAGTGGAGGTGAAAAGTAGGCCAGACTAAATGAAGGGCAGTGCCACATTCGTGGATGACATGGCACAATTCAGTACAGAAAAAGAGGCTTCCCAAATGCATCAATGAATGAAATGTAATTCCAATTAAATCCCACCAGGAACTTCAGGGCCTCGACATATTTGCTTTAAATTTATTAGAAGAATAAAGGCATAAGAATAAACAAAAAACTATTGGAAGAAAAAGAGGGAAAAGTTGGTCAGCCAGCTACTAAAATATACTGTGAAGCTACAAGAATTAAAAGCATGATACGGAAATAAACAAGAAGATGATGGAACAGAATAGCTAACTCAGAAATTGATTATATATGAAAAAGCATATATGAAAAATTAGTAATTTTAAAGTTGGCATTTAAAATGGATGATGCTGGATTTACTGGTGGTTGAGAAATAAAAGAAATTAGAGTCTTCTCATATGCATGTAAAAAACTAAATTCTATCAAGGTTTCCATTCATAAATATTTATTGAGTGCTATCATGCTCCAGATATTTAAATTTTTTTAAAATAAAGCCACTAAAACATTCGGTGAGGATTTAGATTACTATTTATGCCTTTGTTAAAGCAATCAAAAGTTTGATAGAATTAACTACATAAGAATTTAATACTTATAAAAGTCAATAAATACCATAAATTAAATTAAGGGCAAATAACAAACTGAAAACATAACATTATTTTCAATCTGTATGGTTGCCAAAGGGTTGCCCTGCCTAAAGTAGAAAAAATATTTATAATCAATGAGTTTATAAAAACTACAATAGAAAAGAGACTGAGGATATTCATAAACAATTCTATCAGAAATGGCTGGTAGCATATTTTAAAACATTTTAACTTTCCTAATAATCAAAGAACATTTCATTTTCTTACTTTCATTATAAAATTTAAAAAATAGAAATGTAAGGAACATAATGCAAGAAATGCTTGTGCACTCGTCACCCAGAATTAATATTTCATCATTTTTACTTCTGGTGAGTGTGTGGGTGTGGCTGTATGAAAAGGTACGGGACAAATAAATCTCAAAACCTCCCCCTTCTCTCCTCCCTGTGTCTTGCTCCTCAGGCACAGCCATGAAAAAGAACTTGGTGTCGCCTGACAGGCGTGGCCCAGTGGTTGAGCGTCAACCTATGAACCAGGAGGTCACAGTCGATTCCAGGTCAGGACACATGCCTGGGTTGCAGGGCTCAATCCCCAGGGTGGCCGGGATGGGGGGGAAATGCATGTGGCAGCCCATCGATGATTCTCTCTCATCATTGATGTTTCTCTCTCTCCCTCTTCCTTCCTCTCTGAAATCAATAAAAATATATTTTTTAAAAAAACTTGGTATGTATACTTTGATTCCATATTTTAATACTTTCACTATATATCTGCTACAAATAATATGTAGAATAACAGCTTTATGGTTTTCAAAAATTCGAAATAAATGTAGTCATACGATGCATGACATTTTCCAAGCGTGTCTTTTTTCACTCAACAGTTTGTTTTTTAGATGAATTCATGACGGAGTCTTTAGGTTGAGTTTGTGTACCTGAGCTGCAGTTTTATTTCAGAATATAGACAGACCAGTTTATCCATTTCTCTACTTGTGGATATTCAAATCATTTTAGGGTTTTTACTGATAAGCATGCTGTAATGAACATTCCTTGTACAGATAGATATGCCAGATATTCTCTAGAAATTGGGTTACTGGTTCTTAGAGTTTACCTCTTAAAGTTTTTTATTTGATAATAACGCACTGCTCTCTAAAGTGATTTTTATCAATTTGCCTTCCCATTGACCATATATCTCAAAATCTTTGCCAGCACTTCGTTTTGTTAATCTTTAACATTTTGTCAATCTGAAAGGGTATAGAATTATTATTTTAATTTGCATTTCCACAATTACTAGTGAGTTTAAGGGAAATTGTATGTGCTGATGGGCCATTTAATTTTCCCCTTCGATGAATTACCTGCTCATATTATTAAACCATTTTTCTGTGTGGGTGTTCTTTTTCTTGTTGATGGGTAGCAATGTTCTGCTCCTGTCTATCCTAAAGACTATTTAAAATTATTCTCTTACACCCAGTATCTGGACTACCTATTTTCCATGATCAGGTGTCCTGCCTCTCCGCGATGGTGTTGGTTTGCTTATGTGGTTTGTAATTTTCCATTGTGAGCTCATCTTTAACAATGGTTCTTTTCCTGAATGTCCTATTATCTCATTGGTAAATACATGCCCACATAATGATTTAATTTTCATTTCTGTCGGTTTCTATAGGTTTTGCTGGTCCAGAATCTTCAGTCCGTAGGCCGACGCTCTATCCACTGAGCCAAACCGGTTAGGGCAAGTCCAGAATCTTTTACATTTAATTTTTCAGTTTGGATACCTGTACCGCATGGGTCCATAGAGACTGACACCCCATTGGTGTGGGGGGCAGTCCTGTTCTCGTCCTGAGGGTGATGCTTTTCCCTACTCGGATCCCACACAGCTGGCAGGCTTCCTTATTAAGTCCATGGGCTGACGGGAGACCTTTTCTTGTCCCTCTTCCAAGGAAGTGGCAGCCTTCTGGCATCGTGCACCCAGCATCACTCTAACTCTAGGCGTGTTGAGGGCCTGTACCTACACCTGCCTTCCTGTGGGAACACTGAAGGCCCCTCCCCACCCCTGCTCACTGTTACGATTTTGAGAACCTGGCATCTGGTGCTTCCCTGTATTGGTTTCTGGCTCAGTTATGCATTCGTTAGCTTTGTTTAATTACATTTTGTCAGCTTTTGAACAATGTGGTTGGAGTAGATGAGGTTTCTCTCTATGTCCGATGAGATACCTTCAAAGCATGTTTATGTTATTAAATGGGTATAGATTAAAAAATAAAAGATAGTTCCCATTGTTGCCAATTGTTCAGGGATATGAGTATTCAAATACACCATTTGGTCGGGATATCAATTGCAGCATAATTTGATAATTCATATCAAAAACCTTAGATATGAATTATACATACCCTTGGCACAGTCTATTCTATCCTGGTAATTCATGCTAAGTAAATAATTAAAGGTGTGGGCAAAGATGTAGCAATATTGCTGGAGAGTGGTAAATTGCAGTAATGAGAATTATTTTTTAAGTGAGCTTGTGTAGGATTTTGAACAAAGTTTTTAGGATATGCCGCCTTCCCAACCAAAACATACTTTTCTGTCACCTGGTTGTTACGATCCTCATTCGGGATCATGTTCAATGTATTCTTCTGCTATTAATGCAAGGAAAGCCTTGGTATTTCCATAATGCAGGACTTAGGTCCCTTCAATGTGTAATTATCAAAAAGTTAAAAACATATTTCTCATCTAATGGATCTCTGCATTACTAATCCATCTTCTTCAAGGACTGAAATGTCCCTTTTCTTCCATGTCCTCTTGTTGCTATTTTAATGCCAACCATTTAAAAAATCTTTACTCGGACCATTACAGTATCCTCGTCGCTGGGCCGTGTCCCCCATGTATTCTTCTTCTAACCCATCTATCACACCACTGGGCAGTTATCATGCTAAAGTGCCAATCTGATCGTGTAATGTTTATGCCTGAAACCTTTCCTGCCCATTCTCCTTCATTATCTAAAATAAACTTCAAACTCCTTAATATGCTATTCGGGTCTCTTCCGAGCCTGACCCAACGTGTTTTTTTCAAACTTGGCTACAGCTCTCTCAGATCTACTTCCAAGAACCAACCACAACAGCCTTCTTGCGATTCTTTGTACATGCCGTAGTTTCCTGCCTCCCTCGGCGGCGTCCTTTCTGCTTATTCCAGAAAGAACATTTAGGAATGTGCGTCCCCTACCCTCCACCCCTCCAACACTGGCTCAGATCACTTCTCTTCAACTCCCCCTTCTGCAGTTAGAATTAATCTCTTCTTGAGCCACACTCCCATTTTTCTTTGTGGCCTTCTCGGGGCACTTACTACATATTGGCATTATTAGATGAATTATTAGCATCTCAGTCTCTTTCAGTAAATGAGACCCTCCTTGATGATTTAACTGTGTCTCAGTCACACTCCGCTGCAGTAACCAGAATAGTCCTTGTACCCAGTGGGTGTTTGTGCGTGTTGATTACATGTCATCGTCTTTGATTGAGGGGCTTGAATCTAGAAAAGTTAAGCAAACACTCAGAGAGGCCCAACAAAAGGAAAAGTAACTTTGTAAAAATCGGAACCCCGAAGAGATCGGTTTTATGGACATGAGGAATGATCCCTCCGGAGAGGCCGGCCCTGCAGCCCGGGAAATGATGTGGTGTGATAGGACAGAGTTGTCAATTTGTATTTTTTTTAAATGATTTATACATTCCATGTATTGGGACTTTTACAAATCCTCAAACTCAGAGGATGGTCAAGCTAAAACGATGCTGAGTTCAAAAAAAAAATCTCAACATTGTACAGAGGTATTTTAACTAGTCAAATGAAAAACAGATGTCTTAAATTAAAACACATAAATTACTTGAGCTTAAAAATTTCATATATCTTAGTGATGAAAATCTACCACTCAAGACTTAATAAGATAGATTTTGAAAACTTTCCATATTTGTATGTTTAGTTAATTGATGACATTCAATAAAATGTCTCGTTAAAAAACTGCTTAAAATTATAGACAACAACGATTATGTTGTTATTACAGTATTTCCACTTCAGTGTTACTATTAATACGTGTTTAACTTTGGGAAATTTAGAATATATAAAATAGTGCAGAGAAGAAAATGACAATAACCTATATTTCCAGTACCTGGAATTCATCATTAGTAATTTATTTGCTCCTCACTTGCTATGAAAAATTGCTACTTTTATAAAAGTTACATATATTTATTATAAAGAATTTGCATCATTTAGAAAAGTCTAAAATAAAGAAGTTTTAAAATGTCAATTACTCTACAAATGTATACATTGTCCTTTGCAAGGGCCAAGCGACTGTTCTGGGTGTGAATTTCAAGCTACCCTACAGAGTATTCAGGTTACTACTCTCTTGGGAAATACCAATTTCTCTCTTAAACCTAATAGTTAATAGAAAGTAGATTTTTCAAAACTTTGACCAATTTCAATTTGAAAGAATAATGTGTTTTTTCCCCCTGAGTGGGGAAATTGAATAAACAAATTAGGTGATCAGAATTGAAAAAAGGTCTTGAAGAATGCCAGGAGCTTGAATCTTCAGCAATGAGTAATCTAATTGGGAAGATCATCACTGGGGTTATTTATAGCTGATTCAGAAATCCTTGAGAGTATGCGACCCTGTCACCTATCTGTTCACTATCCCTGAGAGCAGCAATGCACCTGGAGCATTTGCAGCGACCTGAGCCCTTTCCTTCCCCAGTGTCTGCTTCTCGGCCTGGAGTGGCCAAGCAGTAGGTCATTTCTTAGAAAGAGGGTCTTTGTCAGACCCTTCTCTTCTTCAGGTTGGAGGGTGCCTGAGGACACTTTATACCCTCACCAAAATCTTTGGTAACCAAAGCATTTTCTCCTAAGTGTCACCTGGGCAGGGAGGTGAGGATGCAGTGATGGTCAAAAAGCATTTCCCATTTCCTCTTTGATGCGTGGGGAGGTGGCTGAGAGCGCCTCCTCCTGGCTGACTCCAGGTCTCAGACTTTTAATGAATTACACTTTGTCTTTATTAACCACGTACTTTATACTTTGACATGAAATGTGTTCACTTCAAAGATGGGAAGCAGAGTCATACTCCAGGGAAAACGTCTATCCGGCTTGATGAAAGAGGATGCTCAAGCGGGAACGCTTGATGGGAAAACGGATCAGGCTGCAGTTGTACATGCAGCCGGGCATATCCATCCAGGTGGACCTAGAGCTGGGGCTCCATCCAATGACACAATCCACGGAAGTAGGTAAGAGAGACCTACGCTACGCAAGTCCACGGTGAGCATAGCAAACCCCGCTCAATAGTCCTATGCAAGAAATACCAGGAGACCACGCTTTATTTTTTTTCTGCCTTAATAAAAAAGTCCTTTCTATCTCATTGATTGACTCTTATTTCTATAGTTTTCAAAAACTAGTTTGATTTATCTTCTGTTCACAGCGGGTCTATCTCCTACGCACAGTAGAGCTGCTATCTCCTGTGGCTGACTGCCTTCCTAGCCCAGCACCCTGGCATTGCCACCGCCGAAAACCAAATGACAGATAACAATTGCTCTTCACTGTATAACAGCCACGCCTTGTTTGTAAAGAGCTGGCATTGCTTCATCTAACAGATGAAGGTTAGTGGCTGGTCCCAGATCGCATGGCTTGGAAGTGACGGGAGAAACACTTGAACCCTTTCTCCTTTTCAGCATTTTGCCTTTGACACCACCAGGCCTGGCCAATTTCAAGAATAGAATTCCCATGACAGAAAGAGATGGAGGTTTGGTAATACTGTAAAAATTAATTCCAGGAGGAATCTATGGCAGAACCCTTTGGGAGGAAGAAATTTTGTCAGCCTCATTGTGACGCTCCGGTTCTGGCAAAGTGGTGTTCTGAGCCAATGTGATATTTTCCTGCTACAATCCCCTGGAAATTCAGGATAAAAAGCAAAGAAACAAACTAGCCTAACAAACAAACAAACAAACAAACAACAACATAGCTGAGCTTGAAAAAAAGAAAAGGAAAGTGCTCAGTTGCGAGAGCAAATGCAGAACCAGGACAGAAAGCTGGCCAGCCATTGAGGGGCTGCTGTGGGGTCAGTGGTGTTAAGGCCTGAGCAGGGTCAGAGCTAGAACCTGAGCCCCTTAGCAGGGATTTCGAAGGGAAAGATCCAGATCTTAAAAGGGAAGCAACAAGGAGGCATCTCTCTCCTAGCACTCTGCCTGGGGGTTGGAAGGAAGTCCCCCATAAGAAATTCAAATGAAGTCACCAGAAGATGCAGAGGCTGAGTTTAAACTGCTCACCTGGTGAGGACATTCCACTCCAGGAGATGAATACACAGACCAGTTCCCAACCTGCAAAGCTTAGCAAATGCGAAACCAAGTCCAGTCCTGTTGCTGAATTCCTTTTTTTTTCTCCTTAATGTGGCATTAGGACTAGTGGTCACTGCAATGTATCACTAATAAATTAATTTCTTAGGAAGCCCAATACCAAGTCAAGTCACTAACTTATTTTTTTTTTGGAGGGGGGGGTTGGGGGGATGGTCTTTCTCCCTGGTGAGAACACTGTAGCTCAGTCAACTTAATTCCTATCCTCATTACTAATTCTCTCCTCTACTAATTTACAGTTTTGAATTTAAAAAAGATAAGCAAATCAAAGAAAACATTAACTTCACTCAAATCTATACCAATATAAGTTTTGACATCAATCTAGGAAAACCGCAGAAGTTATTCAGTAGAAATGATATGGAATTGATTGTTGCGTTGCTTTGTAGGACTGATAGCCCATAGGAATATATTTTTTCTTTAACCCTTTTAGGATTTATCTTAGAGCAATATTCTGCTAATTGGGGTCACTTTTTAGTTGTCATGGTCTTCACACAAAACTTTCAATATTGATTGATGAGAGGGACTGGCCAGCTTTGCGTTTCCAAGAGCTTAGAAATATCTCCATGATCTTGAAAATCCCTGCGGGCACACCCTCTTTCTCGTGTTTGTTTGGGGGGAAGCCTGAAGCCATGAGAGAAGCTTGTTTACTTTCACTGCAGCCCCCACCCCACGCAATCCCACTGAACCTGCCGTGACCTCCTTTGACCAAGCCTCTTCATCCACAGGCAGCCAGAGAGCATCTTGTGGCCAGATGTGCGCCCCCACACCCAGTGTTCCTGGGCTCAGATTCATAAATCCCCTGCTCCCGCACGGACTGCTTTCTCGCTGCTAACAAACACCTCTTTAGATCGCTGCTCCCTGACCCAATTCCAAGGCAGGGAGGCGATTGGCCATTTTCTGAAATGACACAAGATCGATGAGGTGTCGTCATCCCCAACCCAAGAAGATGACAGTTAGGCCTCAGACCCAAATCCTCCTTCTCCATCCCTAGCAAGCAGCAGGCTGATGAAGTTATCCTATATCACCACTGGGTCCAAGAAGTTTCTTGATCCCAGCAACGTGGAATGCATTTTTGCCTCCCATTCACGCAGGCCAAAATACCATCATCGCATCGATGTCCAGTCCCTGACTTATCAGCCAGGACCTACATCTTTCTGTCTGACTTTTCTTGTGTTGATGCATTATAAAAATAATACTTTCTATACTTCTTTCTGAGAGAGAAATCATTTATTTACTCCACTGCACATTTCCGGCTCCCTCATTCTTTCCCCTTCGTTTCTGGGGCCATAAAAAGTTGACATTTTCATAGTACTTAACTAAGGATTTCTATCTGATTCTCTTACTTAATCCTCTCTGCCACCCTATGAGATAGGTCTTACTGGTATGAGAAAAGCAAGGCTCAGAGAGGTGGCTGTGACTTGTACAGTCTCACAGAACCCACAAGTGATAAGGCTGGTTCTCCAATCCCAGGCCTTCTACTGCCTAATCCTAAACTTTCCTCGGTACCATTATCAAGTCTTCATAGGGTTTAGCCTTTTTCTTGTTTTGATGAGTGAACTAGCCTCTAAGACTTCCTGAAAGTTATATATTTGCAAACAGATAATGGTAGAGCTGGGATAGGTCAGGCCCTCCATGCTCTTCGTCCATACCTCCTTCTCCGCCCTCTCCCCCCACTTCTCTCCATTGCCCTCCCTCCATTCCACTGTCCCATGCACCTATATAGCAGATGTGCATGGTCGTCTGTGTCTCCTGACATGGGTCTTAGAGAAAGCTGCTATGCTAAGCCCAGGATCATATGTACCCAAAACTTGGTGACACTGAATCATCAAGTGAACCCGCCTCGTCTCTCTGTTACAGACTTCTCTCTTTCTGACTTAATTTGTTGGATAAACTAACAAATTCCCAATAATCCATTAGTGAAATATAGTGGATGTGGACCCTGATCAGTGGCCAAATAAAACACTACTCAGGACAGTAATCTTTCCTTTGTTTAACGTCTTCTTATAAATCACTAGAGACCCAGTGCACAAAATTTGTGCACTGGTAGGGTCCCTAGCAGCTGCCAGCTGCTGGCCGGGTACTCCCTGCTTTCCCCCGGCTGGCCCTGCCCCCCTGGTCGAACTCCCGGACTACTCCTGGTTGAAGGGGCAATGTGCATACTACACTTTTATTATATAGGATGATCTTTACTTGCTTTCTATGTAGTCCTGGAAAAAATGAGGCAGAACTGTGAGCTTATTATTATCTCTAAAGCAGGGTTTGTCAATCATTCATCCCTCAGATCGCTTTAGCAACAAAAAGACACCTAAGAGTCTTAATGGCAGAAGACCCCTCCTCTCATTCTTCACTGTAATTCATAGGAAATGTGGTGCCCAACATTAATAAAGAACAGTGGTAGTCCCTCTCATTTCTATATTTCTTTACAGTGTATAATATGCTTGGGGGTAAATTTTTTTATAATCCCACTTGTAAATAATAAAACTGAGTTTCAGAAACCTTGGGAATTTGCTTAAGATTAAACAGCTAGCAGGAGACGAAACCAGTGACTCTGAAGTCCCCATTCCTTCTGCTGCGTATGACGAAAACAACAATGGCATCCTACGCATCATCGGGAGGAATCTCACAGAACTGGATGAAAATCACAAGTGTTATTGACCACGTAGGCTCTATTGTCATTGATCATGTATATATTCTATTGTCATTGATCGATCATGTAGGTTCTATCAAAAGCATTGGAAGACACTGAAGAAGCTCTTAGACACAGTCTCTCAAAGAAATTTAAAATTTGTCAAGGGAAATGCTTGTGTTAAGTTATTCAGGGTCATAGCCTTGAATGACTCCAAGAAGCACCATCTCTACCTAATATTTTGGGGGAAATGATAGTTTTTCTCTAACATAATTTGGTTGAAATGTTCACAGTGATCTTTCTCAAAAGTGAACCACAGTCGTACAAGTGAAAAGCACCTCTCTCCTTCTTCTGTGAAGATAGAACTGGAACTGGCTGTAGTCACCGCCCACCCCCAACATTTGTCCCCCAACATTCCTACCTACTGGTTTTCCATCCCTTCCAGGAACAGAGCCAGTAGCTCATTCTGGAAGGTAGGGAAAAACTCGCCTGCTCACAAAGCACTGTGACAGATTTTGCTAGAAGTTTGTTATTACATAGAAAGTTCTTCTACCACACAGCTCTAATCCTACATATCAGCTTTCATTTTTAGCCCGATGAGGAAACTCGGGGCAGTGACATGTCCTACACAGGTCATGCCTCCTACCAGGGCTGAGAGAGCCCGCAACAGTCTCACCCAATGGTCTTCCTAACACTAGTTCTCTAGCAAGGGTTTAGGTACTGTTGCTTGCCACCACCTGTCTTGTTCTCATCCCTGTCTGGATTAGATCTGGGCAAAACATGACTACGTGGGTGGTGCGAGGGTATTTCTGAGTGACCACCATGGTGAACCACACTTTTCCATACTTTATCGTAACAGCTTGCTTAATTATCTAGACAAGAAACATGTCTGCCTGGCTGAGCAGTGCATCCCCAGGACCTGGCACCACTCCTGGAATGCAAAGACTTGTATTCTGAACAAATAATAACTAAACCACAATTTCTGTCACCCTCAGGACCTCCATTGTACAGCCCTATCCCATCAATTTGCCCCAACTCCCATCAATGGTCACACAAACCTGCCCCCAAGTGATGGGCTTCTTGTTTGAGAAATTAAAGGTTTCTGTGACCAATTTGGTCCTCCAGACACAAGAGGAGAAGGAGTAATATTCATGCTTGAACTTTCCCTTTCTTGTTTCTGGGAGATCATTGTCAAATTTTTCAACTAGAAAAAGTCAGGAGGGGGATATTAAATGCAAATGGACTTTGGCAGGTTGAGTGATTGTCAGGCAGCTACAAGAGCAAACTTCTGTGTCCACTCTCGAGGAGGGAAGGAGGCAAGGTTTCAGCTCTAAGTGGGAGATTTATTTTTTTAGGTCAGGTGTTTTTTGAAGTTTGCAGATGGCAATTTCATTTGCATTTAATGTCCTTCAGATTATTTCCTTTCTGTTGTGCTAAACACCTCTCTCAGTTGGGTCTAATTTGATGAGGTCATGCTGTGACCCTTGACCCTTTGGATCTTAAATGAAACCATCTGACCAGAAAGGAGAGAGGGTGTTCTCAGCCTTGTTCGCAGACATTTGATACTTGCAGATGTGCAGCCAACGTTGCTAACTACCCACTCGCCAGCTTAGCTCTTGATTAGAAGTGGAACTAGTAAATTCCCTGAGAGTCCAACATTTGAAGAATAAATGGGTCCAATTAATCCTTTGTCACATTCTTGTCAAAATAAAAGCACTCGGCCCAAGGAAGAAAAACAACCGCCAGCACCCACAGAGGGTAATTTGGGATATTAGCAAACAATCAATCTTGGAAAACACGTAAACATTGCAGTGTACACACTATTTGCAGAGGGTTCTGCCCGTGAATTGAGATTTACTGCTCAGAAGTAGACAAAGACACCGTCCTACGTTACGGAACATGCCGCCTACTCCATCAGGTCCTTGTTGCTACAGGCTGGGGAAAAGGGATCTGACTCCTTAATTAAAACTCAAAACAAAAGTTAAGAAAGCAGGTGCCTAAGTAGAGGGCGGGATTTTCCCAGAAGAATAACATCGTTATGCTTGGCGAGGCATTTGAATTGCAGCCTTAGAGACATGTGGGCAAGAAGGCTTATTTTGTCCCCTGGAATTTTACCATAGTTTCTGTCTTCTTAGATAGAAAAGATGCCACAATATTCTCTCTTTGCTCATATGTTGCGTGAAATAACCTGTAAAGTGTCACTCTGGGGAAAGATATGGATACCTCCATTTTCTGCTCACAAAAAAAGATCTGCTTCTGCAGCAGTAATTAAATTACTGCCTGGGCCACTGCTGAGCTCACTTCTACGTGGGTGAAGGGAGTGTTGGTCAGAGCTGGGACCTTTGGATCCTGTCTCCCTCGGAGGCTCCCCTCTGGGACTCAGACAGGGTGCTGTGCCCTGAAGCAGGGAGAAGGTGAAGCGCTCCCCCCACTCCTGCAGGCGTGGCTGGCACCACCTTCTGTTCCCCCAAGTCCCAGTGGCTCCGCCCGCTGAACTTGCTTTTGCAGTGCAGACACCTGGCTGTACCCAACCCGAATCTGTGGTACGCGCATCCTGGGGGAGCTAGAGTTGGAGACTCTGGCAGAGACTGGGTTGTATGGCTCTGCAATAGGGGCCCCTTTCCCCCCATTGACTGCCTGACCACTCTGCACCCAAGTACGGAACCCATTAGTTCTATTCTCCAACCCGGGTTGCCCCGCCTACCAAGTTTGTGCCTCGTGGAAGGGGCTGTGGGTCGAGGTCAGCCTGGGCCCACGCTGCAAACTTTGTTTAGAAGGCTCTGCAGTGGTTCTCAACCTTCCTAATGCCGCGACCCTTTAATATAGTTCCTCATGTTGTGGTGACCCCCAATTTCATTGTTACAACTTGAACATAATTAAAGCATAGTGATTAATCACAAAAACAATATGTAATTATATATGTGTTTTCCGATGATCTTAGGCAACCCCTGTGAAAGGGTCGTTCGACCCCCAAAGGGGTCGCGACTCACAGGTTGAGAACCGCTGCTCTAGAGGAAGACCAAGCAACCTCAGGGGGTGGTGGAGTAGCCAACAGATAGAGGCAGACCTAAGGGAGCCTTGGATCTTTTATTGATCTGCCCCCACAACTTGGCCCCTCCCATGGGCATCCAGGCACAGTAGATGCAGCTACAAACAGGGAATAGCATGGTAGCTCCAGACAGACAGCCCAAGGCCAGTTACAAAAAAACATCTGACATCAACCTGCACCAGAACCCCACCCAAGTGGACCCAGGACCACAAAAAGCTAAAGAAGTTCATTACCACCAAACCAGTATTGCAAGAAATGTAAGAGAGCCCTTTTTAAGAAGAAAGAAAAAAATAGAGATA
The DNA here is from genome assembly GCF_000147115.1 of Myotis lucifugus. Classification (NCBI taxonomy): domain Eukaryota; kingdom Metazoa; phylum Chordata; class Mammalia; order Chiroptera; family Vespertilionidae; genus Myotis; species Myotis lucifugus. The sequence goes on along the minus strand of NW_005871393.1, from coordinate 812,929 downwards.
GAAGGACAGAGAAATCAAGAATAAAAATAGAAATAAATAAGTACCTATCAATAATATCTTTAAATGTAAATGGATTAAATGCTCCAATCAAAAGTCATATTGGAGCTGAATGGATAAGAAAATATGACCCAAATATATGCTGTTTATAAGAGACCCACCTCAAAACAAAATATGCACACAGACTGAATGGAAGGGATGGAAAAAGATATTCAATGCCAACTGAAACAAAATAAAGTCGGGATAGCAATACTTATATTAAACAAAATATGAAGTCCACAACAAAAGACAAAGAAAGACATCACATAAAACTAAAGGGATTGATCCAACTATGCACCCAACATAGGAGCACTAAATATACAAAGAAAATATTGCTGGACATAAAAAGAAAGATGGACAGTAACACAATCATAGTAAGGGATTTTAAAACCCCATTGACATCAATGGATAGACTTTCCAGACAGAAAATCAACAAAGCAACAATGACCTTAAATGACACACTGGACCAGATGGATTTAATTGATATTTATAGAACATCTCATCCCAAAGCAGCAGAATATACATTTTTTCAAGTGCACATGGAACAATCTCTAAGATAGACCACATGTTAGGACACAAAACAAGTCTTAATAAACTCAAGAAGACTGAGATCAAATCAAGCATCTTCTCTGACCACAATGGTATAAAACTAGAAATAAATTACAATACAAAACCTGAAAAACACTCAAACACATGGAGGCTAAATAACATGTTACTAAACAATGAATGGGTTAACAATGAGATCAAGGAAGAAATCAAAAGTTACCTTGAGACATCTGAAATTGGACACAAAATATCCCCAAAAATCTCTGGAACACAGCAAAAGCAGTCCTAAGAGGGAAATTCATAGTATTACAGTCCTACATTGAGGAGCAATAAAAATCTCAAATAAGCAATCTAATGCTACACATAAGAGAACTAGAGAAAGAGAAAAAAAGCTCAGAGTAAGTAGAAGAAAGGAAATAATAAAGATTAGAGTGGAAATAAATGACATAGAGACTAAAAAAAAAATACAAAAGATCAATGAAACCAAGAGCTGGTACTTTGAAATGATAAGCAAGATTGGCAAATCTTTAACCAGACTCATAAAGAAAAAAGAGAGAAGACCCATATAAGTAAAATCAGAAATTAAAGAAAAGTAACAACTAACACCACAGAAATACTAAGGATTGTAATAAAATATTACAAACCACTATATGCCAACAAATTGGACAATCTGGGCAAAATGTATAAATTCCTAGAAACATACTTAATCACTTAATGTTATTAGACCAGAATTTTCCCATGCATTGATAAATGTCATATTTAACAATTATATAAAACTAGAGGCCCTGTGCACGAGATTCGTGCACTGGTGGGGGGCAGAGCCTGCAGGGATCGGCCTGCTGTGGGAGCACTGCTTGGCTGACCAGGATGACCACCAGGAGGCAGCTCCTGCATTGAGTGTCTGCCCCCTGGTGGTCAGTGTGCATCATAGTGACCGGTTGTTCCACCATTCATTCGATTTGCATATAAGGCTTTTATTATACAGGATTATGTTGTATAAATTGGGCTTAACTATTCGTCTTTGCTAGCCATAGACATACCGAGGAGTCAAGCACACACACATCTTGAGGAGAGTCAATCCTAGTGAGCTATACTTTTGGATTGTTTTTCTCCCTAACCTTTATATATATTATAAATATATTATAAATATATTCTAAATATATTCTAATATATTCTAATTATATATATTCTAATTATATAGATTCTAATATATTCTATATGCACACACACACATAATGATTTACCATGTTTATTATGTCAGGCACTGTTCTAAAAGCATGACTTGATTAATTATGTGGCCCTCAGAGCAATGCTGTGAGGTAGCTCTTGTTACCCCCATTTCCCACAAGAGGAAGCTGAGGTGCAGAGATGTTAGGTGTTAGCTGAAAGCACTTGCGTTTACCCACTTTCCTCTACCTCCTCTTATGGATAGAAATAGCTCAAATAAATTAAAAATTATCATCAAGACTTGAGAAAATGCATGTCTTCTTATAATTTTTGCACTCATAACATTAATAGAAGCCTAATTAAAATAAAAGAGAAGGTCATGAGCACGTGTCCTGACTTAAAATGTCTATTTCCTTTTTGTCTTTGTTCATAAGAAACAGTCATTTGAGTACACATTGTAATCACAGCATGAATTTAATTTTGTATTTTGCTCTATTCAATTAATATTATATCATAAGCACTTCTGTGCTGCTACAGAGTCATCACAAACATATTTTGAAATTGTGGAATGACATTTTACCAAATGATGGCTCCATAATTTACCCCTTATTATTATGTATTAACATTATTTCCAATTTTCTTCACAGTTACAAGTAACACTGCAACAAACACATTAACTCATGTAGCGTTTTATTTGAATTAGGATTATTTTTTAGAAAAATTTAATTTAAATCAAAATAATTACCTCTTTCTGGGGAATTCTAAATTCACTCGAGAGTCTCAAAGGCAGCATGGCCTTAAAGCAGGACTCGGGATCTGTATCCTAGGGTTGGAGCCTGAGTCCATCATGTCTAAGCTGGGACTGTGAATAAATTATTCATATTTTTTATTTTTATTGATTTCAGAGAGGAAGGGAGAGGAAGAGAGAAATAGAGACATCAATTATGATAGAGAATCATTGATTGGCTGCCTCCTGCACGCCCCACGCTGGGGATCGAGTCTGCAACCCAGGCATGTGCCCTGAATTGAACCGTGACCTTCTGGTTCATAGGTTGATGCTCAACCACTGAGCCAAGCAAGCAGGGTGAATTATTCATATTCTCTAAGGAAGTGGTTGTCCCTCTTGCAGGCCTGATGAAGCCCTGGTAGGTTCTGTTCTCTTCACCTTGGTTTAGTGAGCTCAGTTCACTAGGTGGAGGGACATATACCACACCTGGCTGACACAGGAATGACTCACACGGGTTCTTCCTTAGCCATTTTATTATTATTCTCTCTCCCCATGAAAGTGCTTTTCAAAAGTATTGAATACGTCAGGACTTTGAGGTGGCAAAAATATGAATAATTTTTTTATTTTTCTCATGAATCCCTGAGTGGTTCTCAAGCCCATTGGCCATTTGGCCAACAGGAAAGAACGTTGAGGATGAAAGGGGGTCAAGGGAGGGAGAGGGAGGAATCTCTGCAAGATGGGACTTGAGGGTTCTCTTCTTTGAGGGTGAGGGGCCCTGACCTCCCCACTGGCCTTTCTAGTTGGTGTTTCAAATCAGACCAAGTCATTCCTTTTGTGGGAGAGGGCCCTAGGGCCACGCACTTTCTAAAAACTTTCACTTGCCAACTTCTTAATGAACCTGTAAGAAAAATCAAACCCTGTCCTCTGTCAACTGACCTGTCACTCTGTCCCTTAGGCCTCATTGAAAGTGGAAAGACAAATTCCAAATGCTGAACTCAGAGACAAAGAACTCTGAGTTCTAAGTCTGGACTCTTTCTAAGACTGGAGCAAATTCAACTTGGAAATCTCATCTGGATGACTGTTAATAGGGAGAAAGTTCAGCTTAACTTTTTTTTTTAAGAATTATGTTTTTTATTGATTTCAGAGAGAGGAAGGAAGAGGGAGAGAGGGATAGAAACATCCATGATGAGAGAAAATCATTGATCGGCTGCCTCCTGCACGCCCCCTACAGAGGATCAAGCCCACACCTCTTGGTTCATGGGTCGACACACAACCACTGAGCCCCAGCAACTGGCCTGTTGTGCTTAACTCTTTGCCAACTGTTTACTCAAGCCATCTCATGGAATCCTGCTTTCTTTTATTGCTCACGATTCTGAAGTATGAGTTCCATGTCACTTTCCATCAAGAAGGCAAGGTTCAGAAAGGTTGGCTAATGATCTAAGATGCGCAACTCACTGGAAAGCCTGAAATCAAGCTTGTGTTTCAAGTCCTGTTTTTCTGCTACTGATTCCACATTTTTTTTATAGTTTGATAAATGCGTGTGTGCTGACAGTTTATCTTTCTGAAAAATGACTAAAGACAGAAAGGAACACGGTGCTCTGCTCCACAGAAACAGCCGATTGTAGGATTTTGATCCGTTTTCTAAGTACTCAGAGCGAGCATGTCTTTCTTTAAGCAGGAATCAAACGTAAATGGATGCTGGTTCTTTCTGGAGTGTTTGATTGCGCTGAGGAAAGCGTGCAAGCAATGGGTTTTCTCCCCAGAAAATATACACACGTACACAAATATTTCTCTAGAATTTCTGAAGCCTGTGATTAAGAAACCTAAAAGACTGGCGCTGTTCTCGCTCTCCCAACTTTCCTTCTTTGTAACTTCCTAGAGGCCAGTGTCCCACTTTTCTTCATTGATCAAACAGTGACTGACCCTGTGCCAGGAACTGGGCATTGAAAATACAAGAGTGAAGGGATGTGACATTTGCCTGCAGGAGCTTATAGGCTATCTATGAAATAAATAGGTAAGCAGACTGTTCCATAGCATCAGTACAGTTGACCCTTAAACAATGTGAGGGCGGGGGCACTGACCCCCATGCGGTTCAAAACTGTGTATAACTTTTTTTGACTCCCCCAAAACTTTACTAATAGCCTACTGACCAGGGCCTTATCGATAACATAAACACTCAGTGAACACATTCATTGTATGTGATACGTGTTACATACTGTATCTTTACCATAAAGCTGGAAAAAAGAAAATGTAAATGTTATTAAGAAAACCATAAGGAAGAGAAAATACATTCACTGTGCTTATTGAAAAAAAAGATCTGAGTACAAGTGGACCCCCGCGGTTCAAACTCGTGTTGTTCAAGGGCCAACTGTAGCGTAGAAGATACACGTCGGCTTAGAGGGACAGATGGGGGAGAACAGACGGAGGGCCAGGCCTGCAGAGAACTCCAGATGTGGTGAAATGGGGACTGTAGTGGACGCTGCTCATTATTTTTCTGTGCCCAGTACTGGAACCCCTTCCTCTACTTGGAGAAGACCACTCCCTAAGCCAGGCGTACCCAGCATGGTTCACTGTCCTCTTCCTCCTGCTGAGGCCAATAGTGCCAGACTCTGGTTGGCTGGCTTCCCTTGCCCTTAAGGCACCACATGTGACTAAATCTCTACCGGTCACATGATGAGGAGCCTTCAGTCTCCAATCAGAAGCTGATGAGCAAAGAAGTCGGTTCCCCCCCAGGGACTAGGATATGGCAGCACCAGTCACAGCTGCGTCTCATCTCCAGAGGTGGCTGTGGCAGCGGTTCAAGGGCAGCAGTGACCATCCAGTGCTTGGGGGGGGGCCGGGGGAAGCCCTGTGGTGCAAACCTTGGCATGTGTGCCCGTGACCGCCATAGTGGTACCCACCAGGCTGCTTCTGCAGCATCACCTGGGTCGTGCTCTTGGCTGCCTGCCCCCAGCCATGTTTTCTGAGCCTCCTAGAGATACTGTGATTTGCCCAACACCCGTTGCCACTTAAATTACCCAGGGCCAGCATCTGTGCCTTACACTTGAAACCCCAACAGATGTCATGATTCCCTGTGACTGATACAGAGCAGAATGGTGATGCTGACACATGCATTTGGACTCTCATGGGGGTACTTAGTGACTCCATGGAAATGGTGATGTTTCTAGTAACTAACACCCACGGTGTATCCACAAGAAGAAAGACGGAAGCTTCCTTATAATGTCGCTTGTTCATTTCCCGATGGTTATATTGCTCGGTGCTCCCTTTCCTGAACATTTGGTCTCTAGGTTTTTATATTTGTAAATTATCTGCTTGTGATCTTTCCACTGCCATTGCAAACTTGACTAGACAGCTCAGTTGGCACGCATTTAGTGAGTGCTTAATGCGATTCACGCGACTGGGGCAGTGGGGTTACATGAAGTATAAGACGGAGTCAGGGTTTGCTCTGAGGCCCCTTAAGAGTTGGTTGTGAAGATAAGACATGTACACGGGTCAAGATAAAAAAAACCTAGTTCCCTGAATACCTATTCTGTGAGCAATTCAACAAAGCAACTCACTTTATTACATAACCAGAAGGATGGAATTTATAGATTCTAAACATTCTAAAATATCTTCATTATTGGAATCCAGCAGAAGACTTAACAGATACACTTAACATGACACGCTTTGACGATCTGCTTTGATAATTGGGTGATAGGTCACTGTCAACCCATTGTCTTTCACAAATAAATAGTCACACAGTCGTGTCTCGCCCCTTACTCACAGTCAATTAAATCACTTCAATAAAATCATCATTGATGATATCCACAACGTGACGGGAGATAGAACAATTCTGGGTTCCCTTTTGATGAAAGTGCCCCAGAGGCCTCATGTTAGCATAAACACTACTATACTATCTGACCAAAGAGCCGGTCCCCCTGAGATCTCGCCTTCATCGGTTCCCAGGAAAATTTAAGAACAGGAGCAGCACCACAGGCTGAATTAGAAGACATCAACCGAGGTCTTAAAGAGAAGCTCCTGTGCGTTCGCCCCGGAATGGTGGCATGAACACACTTTTCCTGTTGTTCTTAGCACGAAATTTAAAATAAAAGTTTACAAAAGACACGAGTAGAAATAGATTGCATGAGCCTTGCATTCGGAGGTGCCATCTGTTCAATTCCTCACCCTCACGGAGTGTTACTATCTCCCATGCAAAGACCCCATGCGTCAGCATTTCCCATCCTTTGGAATTACCAAACAGTTCATTTTTTATGCTTCAGGCTAAGTCAGCTGAAATTCTCTGAGTGCGGAATGTCTTGAGTATTGTGTGTGTATTTTCAATCACCTCCTTGTTAGAGGGAATTTCTTTTCAAAAGTCTGTTAGGAGAAGGGACAGAATTTGGAACTGACCTGCTTATTTTTTATCCAAGAAATTTAGAGGGAAGAGGGGGAGGTGCGGAGGCTTAGATTCCCCTGTAGAGTAATTGGAATCTATCTTGAAGATTAACTTCGGCAAGACTTAAATGAGTTTTAAAGGCCTTCATAAAAGAACGAGGGAAAGTCATTGGGGAAAGGAAGAATACAATATTTCTATTGCAACTGCCAGGGATCTTTATAAACCCTAATTAAGCCCTGATGGGGTATAAAATATCCCAACTTTTATAAATGACTCTGTCAACTAGACAATATGCAATGCTCAAATTCCCACAAGATTCATATTCATTTTCAATAGCATGTTCGTGAAGGGAAGAATATTCAGTTTGAATAGTATTTCACTGGAGGAAGAAAATAATCTATGGTTTATGTCCGTACCCAGGCAAATAGCTCTGGTTTCTTGGAGTTTGGCTCTTTCTCTCGGATTTGCAAAGAAAAAAAAAGAAACAAAACAAAACACGATGCTACCAGCAGTTGATGGTGTCCTTGTCATTATTGTTTTTAAACTAGCTGCTCTTTTCTCTATTTTGTCTACCATCAAGCAAATGTGTAGGTCTAACAAATGAATGAAATTATATTTTTCTTTGCCAGTGCACTGGTTATTTAAATTTTTCTTGAAGTTTTTTTTTACAAATACTGTTGACTGGGGTTTAAAAAATGATAGCATTCTATCTATTTTCAAAGGCAAAAAGAAAGAATATGAACAAGCTACAGTAAATGAAAAGAAAAAACAACAACACAAAAAGCACACAGATTCCTGCGTGGACAGCGTGCAGGGCCAAGGTGGACATAAGACCCGGACAAAATGTTTATCCGTTAATATAAAATGGATACAATCAACACACCACTTTAAATGATCTCCCTTGCAAAGCTGACATGCATACTTGAGGGACTGTGACAACAATCTTGCCTGTGCACATGACCAGAGAAACCTTACAGCGTTCACATGCCTGACCTCTTTCCCAAGCAAGAGGAAATCTGCACAGGAAAGGGAACAATGATAGAGAAACAGGTGACCAGTCCATTGGGGATTGTGTTGTCTATGTTTGGGCATAACTTCCAGCCAAAAAGAGATGCAGGTGGGCGTGGCTGGCGTTGGCTCAGTGGTTGAGCATCGACCTATAAACCAGGAGATCATGGTTTGATTCCTGATCAGGGCACATGCCCGGGTTTGGGGCTCCACCCCCTACTGGGGTGGAGGCAGCCACTCAATGCTTCTCTCTCATCATTGATGTTTTTATTTCTTCCCCTCTCCCTTCCTCTCTGAAATATATATATATAATTTTTAAAAGAGAGATGCAGATGGAACCAGAAACCAAAGCAGAATGAATTTGTGTCCTCAGGGCACTCCATGGGCCTCGTGCCCTGACCTGAAGATTTAGGTTCAGAAATGGGATCATTGGTCAAACCAGGTAAGCTGAGGGACACTTTGTTAAGATACTTTGCCTCCCTTGGTTCCAACTCCATACTCGCTTCTGGGTTGTCTTTATAATTACAACTTGGCCTCCCTGTTGAGTTCTTATCACTCCCTCCTCACCCACTCATCATCAAGACTTCCATTCACAGAGCACTTCCTCTCTGCTCTTTCCTCTATTCCTTGTGCTGAATACCTACAAGCATCATCTTCCCCACAGTCCACAGAGGTAGGTACTCTACAGATCTCTGTTTTACAGACGAGGAAGCAGGCGTAGAAAAGTGAATTTGCCCAAAGTCACACACTAAATAAGAGGTGGAGCTCAGTCTTGGAAGCCAGACTCAAGTTTAAATATGATGTTCTCAACCGGTATTCAACACCGATTATCTCGGCTGCTTGTAGAAATAGCTCACAAAGTGAACAATTGTTATGATTACTAGCAACGTTGGCCTCTTGTGAATGTGGTTAACTTTGGACAGCCTTCAAGAGACTAATAAACTCCTCTATTGTTCTAGAAAATACCCATTTGGTTGCTTGCAAGGATATTTGACAAAATAGGCATTCGATTAATGTTAGCAGTTATGATCGTGATTATTAGCATTATACTCAATTGGTGTTTTAAAGAGTTTGGTTAGCCCTGACCGGTTTGGCTCAGCGGATAGAGCATCGGCCTGCGGACTCAAGGGTCCCAGGTTCGATTCCAGTCAAGGGGCATGTACCTTGGTTGCAGGCACATCCCCAGTGGGAGATGTGCAGGAGGCAGTTGATCGATGTTTCTCTCTCATTGTTGTTTCTAACTCTCTATCCCTCTCCCTTTCTCTATGTGGAAAATCAATAAAATATATATATAAAAGAGTTTGGTTAGCTTGAGATAGTCTTTAAGGGAAAAATCCTCTTTTGTTTATTTCTAGAAAGCATTCGGTTTCTAGAACAACCGGGCTGAGGACCAGCCTTGGTCTAAGTTTTGATCATAGAGCCATGCCAGGAAGTCTCTGCCTGAGCATGTCTGTGACACTTCTTCAACTCAGTGTTTTCCAATTACAACAATCTGTAACCAGGATAGCTAAAAGAAAGTTGAGTAAGATCACATATTACATAAAAATGACATATTTTTATACCAGAAAGAGTAAGAAGATACATATCTTAGTTGGACACTTTCTCTAGCTCTGAGCTTCCTGATGCTCAAGATGAAAAAGAAAATCCAGCAACATACATACTTTTCCTCAGGAGGGGCAAACTTCCTAATACTGCATCTTAGAGTTTATCATACTCATCCTCATTCAATGACACTTGGCAGGGTAATGAATATCATCAAAAAGTAGTTTTATGCAAGATCCAGACATGTTATTGATGTTGATGCTTCACGTTCCAACCTGTGATTGGTAGAGAATGTTGAATTGGAGGACTGGTTAGAGGAGGTGGTGTCTACATGGTGTGTCTGATATTCTGACTTGCCATCACGTTAGAGCATAAGGGACTGAAAAAAACAAAAAGTATCATTGGTCTCAGTCAGGCCTTTGATGGGTAATGCAGAGCAGTCCATTCAAAAACGAGGTGTCTGGTGAGAGTTGATTGAAACGAGCTCTATGCTGATTGAAAAGAGATCTATGTCTTGTGGCTGCCAAGTTGGGATTAGTAGCGAGATTGATTTTTGTTATGTTCATTAAGAAACCCAACGTTCATTTTTGTCCCAGCAGAGGACAACTGTAATTACACTTGTAATGAATACCTGTGGGGCAATGACACAATGAGAGGCTCTCAATATCTCATATGGCTACCAACACATTCGTAGGATTTCATCCACAGATTGTCTCTCTGACTCTAAATAATTTTTCCTGCTTATCAAAGTAACAAAATACATATTTAATAATAAATATGTCTATTTGTATCTATAGCTCTCTATCCATCTTCATATATGCATGTGTACATAGGTGAGTATATGTGTGTGTGCAAGCACATGTGTGTATATATTTTTCTTCCATGAAGGTTTGTTTCATTGCTAAAAGTTTGAAAACTATTGTTTCGTAACTTATTTTTATTTCTGCCTTGAGTTTTATTGTCTAAGGTTGAGAAATTTAACTTAATCCTATTTTACTTGTTGTCAAAACAATTTATTTATTATGCTAAATTAAAAGTATTTGTGTTAACGTGAACTTCCTCATCCACAATTGTCTGTGTGCACCTCGACTGTTCCTTCCAGATAAATGCAGGGAAGGGAAATGGCTGATCCAAAGGATGAAAACAGTTCTTGAACGTTGGCTATAGATTTTCCAGAAACACTAGGTCCCAACCCCTCCCTCCAGCAATGGGTTTGCATGACTTTGTGACATGAATAGTGGCCCTTATGCTGATCTCCATCTTCTGGGCAGCTGCGTGGTGCCCCACAGCTTGTAGACATCTCTCCCAGAGTCCTCCCCACGACCTTGCAAGGCTGGTCATCTGTTCCCACACAAACGAGGGGCCTGAAGCTCAAAGAGACCCAGCTGTCCAGGATCACAAAGCCAGGGCCAGGGCGTGCTGAGCTGGAGGTCCTCCTCTGGAGGATAAGTCTCTCTTGCCAGGCTGCTTCCCACACTCAAACCGCCTGCTCCTTCTGGAGAGGAAATAACCTGCTCTCTCACTCTGTTCCTTGGACGCCTGCTTGGGTTCCATTTCCGGAGCGCTTCCTGGGCCTCACACAGGCTTCCTGATATTTAAAGTGAGAGTGTGAACCTGCCATGACAAGGCCCTCTTGGCTTTGATTGACAGCTGATATTTTAAGGTGAGAAATACTGCCTTGGGCCTTCCCTTACATTGTGAGTATGAGATCAGCGCCACAAGGTGGTTGGGCCACAAGCCAGCCCAGGTCCTCTGAGTTATCTTTGTGTCTGGTGTTGGAGTTCCCAGCCACAGAGGGGTCAGAAGAGATGGGTAAAGCGGCAGCAATTTTGTTAATGAAATAAAATGCTAACTTTCTTCTGATCTCGTATTCAGCAATAATTCACTTCGCAGAATTAGTTCCTTTTTACTTAGAGCAATACCCCTGACTCACGGATGCCTCTGCGAGCCAGATTTCATGGTCTGTGTCAGAAATCTCCCTAAATCCTTGTAAGTTGTGTTTCGTTCTGTACGAGGCATTTTTGAATGCTCATGGGGCTTATCCATAAAACTCCCTCACATGGCTGACGCTCCTCTCTCCCCGCCCCCGAGGTTAGAGAACACAGATTGCTTTCCATGCTGGGTCCAATCCAACCCGTTAGACACAGAGCACAGAACTCGGACTAACAAGAGCTGTCTTGGCAGAGGTGCACCATGACCGCCGGCTCCACCTCTTCCTGGTTGGCCCCAGGACACTCATCTTCTGCCTGACTCTGATCTTTGCCGTCATGGCTCTTTGAGGAACCAGCCCTACTGCCACGGATGCCACCCCCTTTCAGCCTCCACAGCTCAGCTCGGGGTAAATCTCCTTCCGTTGAACTCATCATGCATCAACCCAGAGTGTCCACCATCCCTGCCTTCTCTCTCAGCACCTGGTACCCTCCTGCCAGATGGAAGCTTACCTGTCCCCTGGCAGTTTGACCTGACCCGGCTCACACCTTTCCTGCTGATGCTAATCAAGACTGAGGCTTCTGAACAGTGATGCTCTAAGACCCACCAGCTCCTCAGAGAGAGAGTGTGTGTGTCTCGTGCAAAAGTGCTGCCACTTCAATGTTTGCTGATCTCAGAGCACTTGAATTTTATGAGTTGTACATTCTAGCAAGTTCTAAAAGAATTCACAAACCAGGAAAATGGCAATTTTAAAATTAATTTTTGTCCCTCACACTACATATACAAACATTAGCATAAGCCAGAAATGAATCAAATTGGCTATTTACAAAAGGTGGGTGGGGACATAATTGAAGGGATAGAGAGGAGAAGGTTTCTAGGAATATATAGTTTTGACTTTGGAATCATGTTTATGTTTGATATATTCAAACAAAGAGTTAAATCAGAAAGGAGAGCGATCTTAAATCTAAACACAAATGGAAATAAATTATAATCTAAGTATATATGAAATGAATAACATAGCCACACAGAATTAAAAAAATAATCAATCTAAATAAGTTTGGAGTATATTCCTCTGATTGTATACCCTCAATGGGATACAGGCTAAGGACACAAAAACATTCCAAGGAATTCAATTTGACTCAATACATTTGTTGTTTGGTAGTGGTATTGATAGAATGATTCTGAAATACTGAATTGTAGGATTGAGAAAATAAGTGAATATACTGGTATTTTTGGGAACTGGGAGATAAAGACCATAGAATGAGGAGAGAGAATCATATGATTTTGGATTAGAGTTGGAGGTATCAGATGTGTGTGTGTGTGTGTGTGTGTGTGTGTGTGTGTGTGTGTGTCCAGTTCACAGACCCCTGAACTAGTGGATGTTGTGGGGGGGGGGGGAGGGCAATGTTAGGCTCTCTTTCTGGGGAATGAGATCCATACTAGGATTTGAAGGAAACAGGAGGAGAGAGCAGATTATTCCCTCTCCTGAGGAAAGAGCAGGTTACAGTTTGTGAACGTTAAACATGCAGAGACACACATTCTCGGGAAATGAGACCTGTTTTCAGCACACTGTGCAAGGTAGCGTGGCCAAGTGCAAAGGCATGTGCTCTAGAGGCCCTGCTAAATTCTAGCACACCATGTTCCTCGCTTCGTGACTCTGGATAGCTAAGTCTCTTTGGGCTTTAGTTTCCTTGTTTGTCTAGGTAACAAGATGGCCAGCCTTGCAAGGTTGTTGGGAGGACTCTATGAGCGATGTCTGCAAACTGTGGGGCACAGTGCAGCTGCCCAGAAAATGGAGATCGGTGTGACTGTCCCTATTCATAAGTCACAATGTCAAGCAAACCCACTGCTGGGGGGAGGGATTGGTACATGGAGTTTCTGGAAAATCTAGAGCCAACGTTCAAAAACCATTTCCATGCTTTGGATTGGCCATTCCCTTTCTCTGCATTTATCTAGAGGAAATAATAAGAAGGTATACAAGAGCTATGAACTAGCATGTTCATTTCAACACACTGCATAATTTAACATTGACAACTCTGAAGACATGCTTAAACTGAATTTCTTAAATGTAAGATATAAAATCTAGGCAGATAATCCCTATCATTCTAACATTCTTTCTAAGTTTATCAGTTGGTATTATTTGGTAAAGAAATCTTTTCCTTCTCTCTCTCCCTCTAGCACCCAAAGATTTCGGTTTTTCTTTTTGTTTTGAGTATCACTATAGCCTCATGGATTCTTTATGCCATGATTCATAACCATCATTATTCTTCCTGCTGCTCAAATTGTCCTAAATTTTATGGTGGGAACTCCTTAAGTTGGCTTCTGTCTCTTTTTTGACATATCCCATCCATCTTTGAGAACTTCCTCAACTTTCTGGTTCAAGATGTTCTGGGCTCACCCTGTACTTTTCCCTCCCCCAGCTCATTTCTCTAAAGATCCCTGGCTTTTATTATTGGAGATTTGGGTATTTAGAAACCAAGATCTGGACACTAGTAGTGCTCATTGATCCTGGAGCGTTACAGATTCTAGTTTCTCTCAATAGATGGCTTCTCAAATGTGTTGTTCCTGACTTTTCATTTAGAAAGAATATTTTTCATTTTCTGCATAGGGCCAAAATTACCAAAATGGAAAGATTCACAGCTTGACCCTTTTCTTCTCCCCTTCGGGTCTCCTCGTTGTGCTGGTCAGAGTAAGGGGTGGAGAGGGAACAGAAAAATAAATGTAGAAAGACTAAATTAGTGTATGTTCATAAAAAGCACACCAAAAAAAGAGCCAGCATATTGTATTTAGTTACAGTTGAAGTGGTTCCCAAAGTGGGGCACACGTCCCAAAGGGGGAGGTTGGACTGCCGGTTAATCTCTTCCAGCCCTCCCACCTTCCCCTTCCCTCTGAGATTCATCAGTCTGTTCCATGTTTCCAGGCCTGTGCGTCCTCCCACCTTCCCCTTCCCTCTGAGATGCATCAGTCTGTTCCATGTTTCCAGGCCTGTGCATTGAACGTCTGTCCCCTGGTGGTCAGAGTGCATCATAGCTACTGGTCAAATGGTTGCTTAGGCTTTTAGATAGATAGAAAGATAGATAGATAGATATAGATATAGATATAGATATAGATATAGATATAGATATAGATATAGATATATAGATATAGATATGTAAAGGAACTTTATCTCTGTGGAGATGCATGTGGTGACTTTCATGTGGATATTGACCAGTTTTGTATCTATTGGCAAATTCATGGCAGCATTCTAGGTCACTTTTATATGCATCTGTTCAAAGGCTTTTCCTCATGCTATTATATCTTAGTGGAGCTCTCTTTAACTAATGAGTTAAATAAAACCTTTAACGTGTACATTTGCATGAAAGGCAGGATTTTATCCACTTAAAAAATTATGCCTTAGTTCCCTTATCTGTAAAAGAAAATAAATGTTCTCTCAAAATTACAATTGGGATAAACAGGTTCACGGATAAGACACACCATCCTTGCATTTTGCATGCTCGGGTACCATCACTTTCTTTACTTCCTTTCTCAGGAAAACTGAAACAGACTATTCACCTTCGATACCCTAAGCCTCTCTTTTCTCAATCCTTTGCCCTTTCCCACACATTTTCTCTTTCCCCTTTGGAGACTCCTCTCAGTGCCAGATCTCTACCCTTCCTTCTCGAAAAAAAAAAAAAACTATTCTCAAAAGAGATCTGATAACAACCATTTACAACTTAGAGTACACTTAATCCAATATGTAACCTCTTCCAGGCACCTTAGAGAAAAGAAATAAGATGTTAACACTGTTTTGAGAATAATTTTATGAGAAGAAGCTTTCTGATAAACCACCCAAAAAAAATAATAATAATCTCCAACCCTATCTTTGAGCCAACGGGGGGCTTTAGTTTTCTCTCATAACCACGGAGATCAGCAAGGGACAATGACAAATAATGTATCTGAATATAAAAGACCCATGAAGCCTAAATTAAAAGGGTTTAGCAGAGCAAAGTATGCACATTAAAATTTTCAAGATCACATGCAATGACAGGAGAGTTCGAGATGAATGGGATGGAAAGGGATTTAGCTTTTAGGAATTTTGTGGTCTTTTGAAAACATTTGCAAACGTAATATTTTCTAAAGGATTTCTTAATCATTCCTGTCTTGTCCAGCATGAAAAAAAAATGTAATGTTTGCATTTTTCTGGATTTCTGAATCTCTGCCATTTGGACTTATTTAGCAAAGTCTCTCCTGAGATGTAATACAATGTGAATAAAACACAGCCTGATCCATAGCAAATACAAATCGTATTCATTTATCCTTTGGAGTACAAACTTCAACCGTAACTAAATACAATATGCTGGCTCTTTTTTTGTGTGCTTTTTATGAACTTTTGAAGCAGGTTTGTGATGAATAGATTTTATAGGATTATGCAGTTATAGTTTGCTTTTAAATATTTCACGAAGAAATCATAAACATGACCTCATATGTTAATAAATCAATTATGGAATGCTGTTTTATACATATGTTCAAAATATGACCCTAGCCAAAACTGCTCAAATGAGGACTAAGAAATAACTTTAAACTATTATTTAGGAGGCTCTGGTTCTCAAAACACTGTGTGTGGAATTCTGCTCTCCATAGAAAGCAAATAAAACAGCTTCTTCCATCTAAATTTATATTGCTTCTAATATATGAAATATTAAAGCCATGTTGAGGGTGGGACATTTGCTCTCCATTATGCCTTTTCTCTCCTTATTTTCTCATTCCAAGTTGAAGCGAAGACATTAAGGGCAAGAACAAAAACAAATCTACCAAGTGGATTGAGTCACCGACACAGAGCTCCACGTTATTTTTTTACAGTCCCATTATTTTTCGAAGCAAAGGGTCAAGAACCATGGTTAGAAGTTCACTCATTGTGATTTGCCTCAATGATTGGGATTTCCTTCTATAAGGCCACTTTCTACTTCATCACAGTTGAGCTTTTAAAACTGTGATTCATCCATTTCTCTATGTGACGGTCAAAATGACTCTAGTCCATCTCTATGCAGAAGACAGAGATTGTTTTATTCTCTAGAAATGTATTTAAGAATAAATTATTTAAACTTTCTTTATTCATCATTGATCTTTGGACCTCGTCAGTCAATACTTAATGGCATAATCAACCAAGAACATGATTCAGCAAAGTCATCTCTGAAAGTGAACTTGCTACCAACTCCATTGGCAGCGGAAACATGGCCTCAATGATACTTTTGAGTCACTGACCATGAGCATGAATTCATGTGAGCAAATATCAAAACAAATAAGTTTAAAAGTCCAAGATGTGAATAATAACTTTCAACTTAAAATCCTGTGTTATGGCCCTAGGCAGTTTGGCTCAGTGGATAGAGTGTTGGCCTGCGGACTGAAGGGTCTCGGGTTTGATTCCGGTCAAGGGCACATACCCAGGTTGCAGGCTCCATCCCCAATACGGGAGCATGCAGGAGGCAGTCGATCAATGATTCTCTCTTATCATTGATGTTTCTATCTCTCTCTTCCTCTTCCTTCCTCTCTAAAATCAATAAAGTTATATTTTTTAAAAAAAAAGATGGGCTGAACATGGAAGATGTTCACCCTTCAAGAAAAACCACCTATTTCTACTTTAAAAAAAAATCCTGAGTTAAGGATTTTAAAACTCCAAGACTGGATTTGGGTTTTAATACCTCAACGTCTGAGCACTGAATGCTTAAACCAGACATTCAAATGCCTGTCTTCAGAGCCAGGCAAGGAATTTAAATGACTAGAGCAGACTTCTCGCAGAAAGCTCTACAGCAACAGAGAGCAAATGGACTGTTCCAAATGGAAGCACCCTCCACCTGAGACAGAGGGCTGTGGTTTGGTTTTTTAATGCGACTTTGCCAGATAAATGCCTTGGTTGCCGTATTGCGACCATCATCTCCCAGGTTGCTGCTGCTGATGTACGTCATCCAAAACTGCTGCTCAATATTCAGCTGGCGAACACCAGCCCCCTTCACATCCCTTCCGGGTATTTACTTTGTTGTTTGCCTATAAGTTTGCATTTAGCAGAGTAGGAATTCTCCCCACGTTAAACTGAAACTTCTGCTTTAATGTAAGCCAGCTCCTTTCTGTTTGTTCACCAAAATCAGACAGAATTTGAAATCTTAGCCTATCAGAGTCAAAAGACCCTGGAGGGTCCATCCACCCAACTCCAACCAGTGTATGACTTTCTGCGTCACTATCTCCAGCAAGTGCTCATTCTTGAAACCACTCCTTATCATACTGTCCAGAGGAATCTTTGTATTCTTAATCAAATAATACATTAGACTTTTCTCCTCCAGAAAAAAGAAAAAGAGAGAAACTTCCAGACTCTTTGGCTTTGCCCTGTGTTCTGTCCCTTGGTCTGCTTTTGGGAATGACCACCCCAGACATGGTTTCTCTTCTGCTTCTTTGGAGTCAGATGGGGCAGAATGATGTTCAACGAGAGCACAGAACTCAGCTTTCTAAGGGACACCTAGGTATGTTTCTTCCAATTCTCATTTCTTCTGAGTCAATCATTTTGCAACTTCAGCACAATCTCAGTCTAAAACACAGTTAACTGTGTGGCCCATAAAATGTATATAGTCCATACAGGGAAAAGGATTGACCATTTCTGAAGTGATTTGTTTGAAAAAACTGAAACAACGTTTGGATCTTTTATCAGAATGGGAAGATTGAACGTTATAATTGGAAGATGTTATAAATAAGGTTGAATATTATACTAATAAAAATCTTAAATAAAAATATTTTAAAGTTTATGTGATACAATAGGTGTGAATGGCAAACAAAATTTGATTAACAAAAAAAAAACTAGTCCCAATGATGTGCTGTTGATCTAGCTTTCAGAAGATTTTTTTGTAAGAAAGAGAGAGAGAGAGCTCTGATGTGTAGTGTTTGCCTATTGCTGTGGTGTAAGTACTCCCATCATGGGTCAATTGTGAGCTACCAACATGGCATCACTGAACATGGCATTGGGAAGAGATGCATAGAATTGGCTCTTGTGACCTTGTCAAAGTCAGTTCTAGCACATCACTGGCTGAAGCACATGAAGAAATATTGTGAAACACAAATATTGTAAAACAATGATTTAAAAAGTATAGTATTATAGAAAAGAGAGAAAGAAAAATGATAGAAAAGAAGGGAGGGGAAAAAAGATCAGTGTAATATAATAAATATCCCCCAAATGAATTACATTCCCTACAAAAGTATAATATAATGACGAAGAATTTATCACAAATTACTGGGAGGGAATATAATAAATGATGTAGGACAATCAGCTGGCTATTTGGATGGGGGAAGAAAGCACAAGGGAAATAATTTAGAGCTTCATCTCACATTGTACAATAAAAATGTGGATAAATTCCTGAATGATTAAAAAATCAGAAGAGGAAATAAGTGTGTGATTTAGCCTTCTGGGGAGGGTAGAATTTTTTTATGATTGAATAGAGAAGGAAAAAATGTAAGTAAGTAGATCAATAGATTTAACTACATAAAATTAAAAGGATTTTTTTTTAATCTTCACAATTTAAAAATCAAACAGAAGGACTTCTGTTGGAGAACCAAGGTGGCAGCATAGGTAAATGCCTGTACTCACCGCCTCCCACAACCACGTAAAAATCACAGCTAAAATACAGAACAACCATCATTCAGAACTGCCTGGAAGCTGGAGGAATTGAAGTCCTACAACTAGAGAAGTAAAGAAGAAAGCACATTGAGGGGCGGAGGAGGGTAGGAGGGGGGGAGACACAGAATGGGTTGGTCCAGCACCCATGTGTGCTATTTTTGTTTTGTGTTTTAATATATTTTTAGTGATTTCAGAGAGGAAAGAGGAGGGAGAAATAGAAACATCAATGATGAGAGAGAATCATTGAGTGGCTGCCTCCTGCACGCCCCACACTGGGGATCGAGCCCAAAACCAGGGCATGTGCCCTGACCAGAAATCGAACTGTGACCTCCTGGTTCATAGGTCAATGCTCAACCACTGAGCCACACTGGCCAGGCTGTTTTTTTAAAGGGGGGGGGGGGATCATCTCAGTCATTTATGGAACTGAATGGATTTGAATTATATTGGATGAGCTGAGGACCTTCAAAATCCGTTCTTAGCTGGAAAACCAGGCTACTTCCTGAATCCACCCTTACATTGCATAATGACCAAGTCTCCTTTACCTGTGCTGGGGTACAAACTGACAAACTGAGATCCCAAGGACATTGAAAACCTTCCTACTTAGGGACTTCTTCGGTTTGCCAAGCTGCCGGAATGTACAAAACTCCACATGCGATGCGTTTGGCGCTTCTTGGACGAATGGGCCACCTCTTATTAGGATGATAAACTGAATTAGTCAGACCAGATATGCGGAGAAAACAAAGATTGTGGAAACACCCAGACCATGCATCAAATCCTGCTCTGCCCTTATCATCCACATGACCTCAAATAAGCTGGCTCAGCCCCAGTGGGGATCTGTTCCTCCTGCTGCCAAGCTTCCATTCGTCACTCCTCCGATGACCACAACTTGACTTCCCTCTGGGTAACCAGCCAGCCCGCTCTCTCCGCTCCAGGACTCCCGGCCTTTTCGTCCCTGGCTCGGTATGAAGCATGTGACCTAAGCCTAAGCCAGTCTGCACAGCACATGACATCCCCCTGACGGTCCCGTTTGGTCCTGTGTAATAAAGCCCCCAATTCCATCCTTGATGCTTGGCTGCTGACAGCCTCCCCAGGTGCCCTCCCTGCTTATAACCCCTCCCACCCATCACCTGTGTGATCCCATGTGAGCAGGAGACTTGGCTGTGTGCTGGTGGAAATGTCAAACAGCACAGCCGCCAGCCCATGCTGGGGAGCCCCCACCCCAGCTACACCCTCAAAGCCTGCCCTCCCCCACCAACGACACTCTCACTTCACTCCAGACGAACCAGAGTCATTCTCCTTGGGGACTCCTTTGGCTGTCTACTGTGCAAATAGTAAACTTTATTTCATTTTCACAGGTTCCTGTACGTCAGTGGTTCTTGACCTTCCTAATGCCTCGACCCTTTAATACAGTTCCTCATGGTGTGGTGACCCCCAACCATAAAATTATTTTCGTTGCTACTTCATAACTGTAATTTGGCTACTGTTATGAATCGTCATGTAAGTATCTGATATGCAGGATGTATTTTCATTGTGACAAATTGAACATAATTAAAGCATAGTGATTCATCACAAAAAAATATGTAATTATATATGTGTTTTCCGATGGTCTTAGGCGACCCCTGTGAAAGGGTCGTTCGACCCCCAAAGGGGTCGCGACCCACAGTTGAGAACCGCTGCTGTACATCATTTGTCCCCAGACTTCTATAGGTCACTGGCAAGGGTGCAGCTTTATAGCTCCAAATCCCAGCACAAAACTTGGCATGAGGTTGACCTCCATTGATTGATTGATTGGTTGGTTGGCTTGCCATCCTGATTTTCGCCTTCACATGCCTCATTGTCACAAAAGAGAGGCGACCTCAGGCCTGGGCTCTTCAGTGGAGCCATCGCAGAGGCAGACAAGTTAAACCAGATCCTCTCGGGCCAAACATGCTTGGTTCCTATTCAAGTTCACTCTTCTCTTTGTTCTGAATCACATCAACTGTGTCCATTCCTCCCTCCCAATTTAGTGCCGACTCCCAGTGAGAAGAAAAAGCATTAGTTAAGGCATTCAGCCCTTCAACCGAGAATAACCCTCACAAAATATGTTTTTTCTTTGATTATTTGTTGACCCAAATCACAGCCTTATCTATATGGTGTGAAGGACCCCACAGAAGGGGTTTTGACTAAAACCACTATTTGCTTTCGGCTACACACGGCAGAATTTGATTTGCGCTGATAGGAATGGCAGTCCGATAATGCCACTGCAATTTCTCTAGCTATTTACCTTTACATCTCAGTATTACACTTGCTACAGATGATGTATGAAAGTAAAATATTTGTACAGTGTGCGAGTCGGTTGGAAGCAGGCAGCACTGCACCCGAGTGGGCGGGGGAGGCGTGGCTGACCTCGCCAGGACCAGCGTTTTTGTGGGAGGAAAGCGTGTGCTCTGGGGACGGGTCCTGGGTCAGGTCTCCGTCCCAGCTAATGACCAGCGCTGCTGGGCTGTGACATAACACAAATCTCAGGTCCAGTGTGTGTGTGGGGCCGGGGGGGGGGGGGGGGGGGGGGCAGGAGGCAACAAAAAGGCCCAATTTTTGATTCCTCACATTTGCCCTGGGGGGTCCCCCCTGGCCCAGGCCCCAAA